>NW_027185407.1:1572948-1592948 GCF_022577435.1 Embiotoca jacksoni | reverse complement strand
TTAATCAGCAGTGTTATTACAACTTACAAGCGGCAACCAACAGTGAAGTCACCCGTGGACCTCCAGAAAACTAATAAGAAGGAGTGACTTTATCTAACAACACCGAGATACCTGGTGGAAAACCATTATTGACTTTGTATTTGATGAGAAAAGTTGAATGGGAGTCTATGGAGTCAAATTTGAGTTTGTTTTCAAGTTTGAGGTAAAACATTTGGCTCTTGTTTGAGGAGGAAAATACAGTGTTGGACTCTTTTGACATTAGCTGAGAGGTAGAAAGAGCAAAAAAAATATAACTTTATGACAAATTTTAATTTTAAAGGGAAATTTTTAAAATGAAAAATGTGAATTCTCCAGTCAAAAGGAAAATACAGACGAGCGTCTGATCATCAGCGTAACTTTGAAGTCTTCCAGAGCTTGATTCACTGATTCGTTCTGCTGTTGGCCTCCAACACAGGAAATATGACCCTCAGAGCAATCGGAGCATGTAATCTGATCCTCTGATGTAAATTATATTTAAAAAATTGAATAAAATTCTAAAATTTATGAATAACCTTAAAAATGAACGTCTTTTTAAATAGCTGGTGTGAAACGTTCAAATTGAATGCTTTGTTGAATATCTCTGCAAAGCCTTATTAATCCATTACCTCCGACATCTTATTAGTTAGCTGCTGGCCAGAAATGAAGGATTTTAATCAGATTGCACACAATAACACTCGGTGACCTTGCAATTATCCCTCCACGACTAATTACACAAAGCAGTCATGTCTATATAGGCACTGTTTAAGCCCAATTTAATGGGCATGTAAACCGCTACAAGGTTAGTGAATGGCTTCTCTCAGCATTCAACGGGGGCCTGTAGAGAATAGGAACAGGCAAGTGAAAGGAAAAATGCATGCTGGATTTGGCAGCACCTGGCAACCCAAATATTAAAAAGGCCATTAAGGTTTTATTTTGCCTTATAAAGACAGAGGCTTCCTGTTTTTTCAACCCTTCCAACCACAGGAAATGTATGCACAGGATTCCCCCCCCCCCTTCTCTCTCCTCTGAGTGTTAAAATGTCCTAAATCATTAGGATGAGCAAAGTGGCAGTAAACTCATCTGCTTTTACAGCCTGTCTTTAAAAGCAGCAGGGATTGGGCACTTTTTGTCACTTTTATGGACTCCCTCACCTCATGCACCGAGCGGTTCAGCTGAGGAGAAAAACACTGGCTGGTGCTGCGTTTTGACTGAGTGACAAACAGTCATTGACGGGGCTTTTATAATGGACGCTTACAGGGAGACTACAGACACCTGAAGGAACCAGGAGCAATAATGACAAGAGACCACTGAAGTCATAAAGGCTGAGAGCTGCGTGAAACACCTTAAAAAATAATAAAAAAACAAGAAATCATGTTTTTTCTCTTCTCGGGAACAATGTTGTGGTCCCTTCTTGCAATATCTCGACTCAATTTGACTTCATTTGCATACATATAATGAGTTCTTGTTTTGTTCTGTTCTGCTTTGTTTAGTTTGATTTGCTCCTGCAACTCCGATATTCGATGTGCTGTATCTTTTAATTTTCCTGTGGATGATATGTGCTGTTATGAGCTATGGTGTCCTGGACATGCATTGAGTATGAACTTCTGAGTTACTGGCATCCCCGCTCGAGGTGTGTGTGTGTGTGTGTGTGTGTGTGTGTGTGTGTGTGTGTGTGTGTGTGTGTGTGTGTGTGTGGGGGCCAGGTCAGGTTCTGTGTGTCATTTCTTTTGCTTTTCTTGTGGTTGATATATTATTAAAATGCGGCAATAAAAATAATAACTAAGGACTTTCACTAACGCAGTTTGTATCCGTTTGAAAGCAAGATATATTTTAATGATGTATGTTACTTAACGTACTTAACTTATGTAACATGTAAAGTAACTTACAATGTAATTTACAGAACCCAAACCATGTTTTTTTTTTGAACACCGATGATGCTCTTTTGGTGCCAAAACCTGAGACAACTCGCATATCTGAGACACCAGCGGGCTGTGATGACACGGCATTATTTGACACCCTGGAACAAGAACAGGTTGGATGATCCAACAACACTTCAATTGAAGCTTACAGACACAGTAACTGTCAACACATTTCATTCCTTTTTTGTTCCTTCTTAAAACACCTGATTGAAACCATTAAAAACACACTGACTTAAAGCACGAAATGTGAAATGTTCCCAAACAAACTTTCTTTAAGTCTCGAATCTAACTGCAGGTGGTAGATGCCGAGCAGAAAGAAGAATCTAAGAACATTATTTTGGTGTCTGAGGATAAACTCTCATTACACGCAGGTGTTTGTGCACAGAGTACGAACTAGGGAGTCTCAGCAGCGCCCGAGTTACAAAAGAGAGAGAAAAGGAAGGTATATAGTAGTAATGGAGGCCCACGAGCACAATCATAAGTTAAGCAGCTGGACTTTCAGCCGTCAGCATCGTCACTGCTCCGCTTCTCCTTGTTATTGTCTCCCCCTCTCTTCCTGTGTGCACGAACAATCGCTCAAAGAATAAATACCTCAAAGGAGAAGAAAGAGGGTTTGTGTAAAGTCTAATCCTGGGGAGCAGAAGAAAAGGGTCGGCCGAGGTTTCTCTCCGTCTGTCTTTATGCCCGTCCAACCACCCTGTTTCTTGATGAAAATGTCCCGCTGGATGAGGGCATTAGACGCCCGCTATAATCCCGTGTAATTTCCCACAATCCCCTTTGCTTGCATCCTGCCAAGGAGGCCTTCGGCGCCCTGCTGAGCCCCTCTCTGCTGGCTTTGGCGTTCCCACACCCCTGCTCAACCAGTATTTCCTCTACCAGCGGAGAGGAAACAAGACACTCAGTCTCTCCTTCCCTCCTCCCTTTCATCTTTCTTTTCATCGGATCCAAAGCAGCAGCAGAAACTAGCAGCTTACTGATGAGTGCGTCCTCGGACGGTGACCTTTGGCAGAGGCGAGCCGTGATAAAAGGCCGCCGAAGAGACAGACAGGTTTTGGTCATTAGCAGAATTAAAACCTCGTTCCACTACTGCTTTGACCCAAATCACATCTGTCTCTGTGTGATTTGTAGCATTGTTGTCCTCCGCCGCTCACCGTGTCGTTACGTGCGAAGCGATGTGCATTCGCCACCGTCATAATCCCGCTCAATCTCCGTCTTACATAAAATGCTTTATGATCATCTTCTTTTTATCGCTGGCCGCATCAGAGAGCCGCGAAAATAGCCGAGTGCCACACTGTCTGCCCTCTCGTCCAAATATCTATTTCAGAGGCCTCTAACGCAGGTCATAAATCTAGTGTACACGCTACGGTGTTCTCAATAGTCGCTGTAACTGGTGATGAAAGGAGCTTTGGATAAAACACGATTGCGTAAAAATCACATCATTGAACCATTCAGAGGTTGTTCTCCATGCACACTACGGAGATCTCTACTTTGACACACTTATAAAAGTCAGCACTTTTAATCTCGTCCCAGGCTGTATCGAAAAGTAACTTCCGGGTCTGAAAAATAAGGTCAATGTAGAAGTGTCTTAAGATGCAATACCAGCGAGTACCACTAGAGGTCGGCTCCAAAAAGCCTCCGGCTCCATAGACTCCCATTCAACTTCTCTCATCAAATCCAAAGTGAATAAAATGTGTCCATCAGTTATCTCGGTGTTGTTAGCTAAAGTCACTCCTTCTTATTAGTTTTCTGGAGGTCCATCTGAAAATAATCCCTCATTCATTAGAAAAGAAGATTCAAGAAGACCTGTTTTGGGGGGCGTGTCTGTTTGATTGACAGGCCTGATGTGCAGTTACCGCTATCGGTGGGCGGGACGTAGTATCGTCGGATTTCTAATCAGATCAAGTCAGTCTACTGTTTGCTCCTCCTCAGTATGCTTCCCCCCCCCCCCCACACACACACTTAATTGAAAACATAGAGAAATGCATACAGAAAAAAAACCAATGCTGTTGAATTTAAGTTGCTGTGATATAGAATTGTGTTGAGACCTTTAAGTTGAGTATACATGTTTGTATTGTTCTCATAAAAGACGTTTCTTCAGCTGGTTTGGGTGGAGCTCAGCTATGTGAATAAATGTTACCAAACACAAGTAGCTCTCAGACACTTTCATTTGATCAAAGTAGGTCTCAGAGGAAAAAAGATCGGAGACCTCTGCTGTCGTGTTGTAATGAAGTATCCTCACTCGAGCTTACAGTTATGATAAAAACATACACAGAGCCGGCTGAGTATTTGTTTATGATTCCTCATCGCAATATATACAGTATGTGTGCGTGTGCTTCATCTACAAATATATGTGGATTCCCACAACGTTGCAGGTCTTATATCCTTGCTGCATGTCTCTCTCTGTATAAGCGAGTAATTATTTGTGCGTGTTGTGATGTCGGTGGCAGGCGGCGACACCTCTGCTGCCTCCGAGCTGCTCCTGTAAACACAGCAGCGACTGCTCAGTGTCGCACAGAAAAGGGAAGGACACGCACGAGCCGAGCCGAGCCAAACCGAACCGAACCGAACCGAACCCAGGTTCCCATCAGCACTTCATTCAGCTGGTAATGAATATGCAGCGAGTACACTCACACATACACTCACACAGGGCCGTCAGCTTGCCTCCAGCTGTTTAAAACCCAATCGAAAACAATTTATTCAGAGCGGAAAAATGTTTTATATTGTCGTATTTTAAACTCGCTCCATTTCCTAATTAGTCCTTTAATCACAGAAAGCAATCCTCTGAATGTAGATCTGTAATTATCCACGTAGGAATCCCTCCAAATGGTTTTAGGAAGCACCTCATTACAGCTCTGACAAACTTCTAACTTTTGTTCAATTTCAACACCAGACTGAATGTAAATAAACTGCAGGAAACAGTTGAAACCATATTGCTGGCGAGCGTTGACATACCGATGTCTGGCCCTGTGTTTTCCATGGTTATGAAGTTTTAATGACCACAGAAACAGTAATAAACAAGAGTGCTTCTTCACTAAAACTGTGGATATTCCTAGTTGTCTTCATGGTGTTAAGTTTTTCACCAAATGTGGCAAAAAAAATGTCTTTAATAAAACAGAGTTTTGTAATGAACACCAAAGCAGCTCAAAGTTACTCAAAATGTATTTTTACTTTCAGTAAGAAATCAATCAATTAAGATCCTGGTGTTGGTTTTGGGTCAATAAGAATCTCAGATCAGTGTTACCAGGTTATTTCAGTTTAATTTCAATTCATTTTTAAGTGGGTTTGCTAGTTTAGTTTACATTATATTTTCTTTAAAATGCTTAACACTAGTGCAGTTCTCATTAGTTTTTAGTATTATGGGATATTTGTTAACCGAGACGATAAGAAGTCAGAGGGAGTATGGATGTGGAGGTCTCGTCCTGCGTCATCCTCCCTGACCCTGGTCGAGCCTGTCTGTCGGGGATACGGGCCGATCGCTCTTCATCAAGGTCAGCTTTCCTTTGTCAGCTTTTCAAATGGACTTCCAGACTTGTGGGACTTTTTCCTCTCGAGAAATGTCTATCATGTTGATTTTTATGACTATTGGAGAAGATGCATCACAGCTGCATTATATTTATAGACTATATTTTCTGACACAAAAGTGAGAAGCCACATTTCTGTTTGACTCTAACATGTTAAATGTAGTGTTTTAAGCTCCGGGGTTGGTTTGGATGACCATACAGCCGTCTGGAGATCAATAGAGGACAACTTTGCTGCTCTGGAGTCTCTATATGCAGCAGGGTCAACTGTGGACAGTCTACATGGACGACACCAGTGGAAATCTGCTAAAAATGACACTGCAGGGGCTGACTCAAGCGGAGAAAGTTTACTGTGGTGCGAGTTCACTGTCATCACTTCCCCCTTGTCTTCAGATGCTGTTTCTTTCTTTAGAAACATAGGAAAATCTGGAGCTCAGCAAAAACTAAATGCGGTACCCTCATTTCCTTCAAGATTGGCTGCAGTATAAGCGGACTGCGATTGCAAAAGAGCTGGTTTCGGTGATGTGAAATTCAGTATCGTGATGGTCCTGAGGAGGGGGAGGGAGAGGGGGGATGGGTGGAGGACGCTGGAGAAAAAAAAAAAATGAAAGAACTTATTTGATTTACAGCAGATGTACAAGTAATCAGCATTTCGGTGTTTTCACCATATAAAATGTTTCCTTGGCTTTGGATTTATTCCCCAACACAATCTTGGCATACCTTAAACCTCCTGCGGTTCGCGCGGCTGCTAATGGGGCGACTCTGTGTGGGAATTCATCCCGTGTGCGATGAGGAGATAGCTGAGCGGAGCCGCCGGAGCCAGATGTAATCACAGAGTCATCGTGTCGACTGTGTGACCGTAAATCACTGAAACCATCAGAGCGTCGTGACGGCAGCGGGCTCCTCGTGTGGATCTTGTTCGGTGGCGGCGGTGCAGCGAGCGACCGCAACAAAGGAAGGATAGGTGTCCCACTATGTTCTGCTGTGGAATGCAAGATGGCGGCGGCTGGGAGGGAGGCCACTGCGGGGCGCCTCTGTGGTCCGCCGCCGTGGGAACGACACAGAAACATTATGAAACACGAGCTGGCTGCATTGACACATCTCCAGGGGTGGCTGCTTTCCTGCCTCCAGCTTCTGATCCGAACGGACAAACCGCACTCTGAAAGGATTTCAACGTGATTGGCACTCCGCGTTATGAAAAGGCATATTTCATCTTAGAGGCTCTGGAGGAAATTGATTGAAATTCATCTTTGACAGATCGCTCAACCGGTGACAATTTTTGACCCGCAAAAGTAAATCCAAGCACTCTCTCATCAGGCCATCTTTTATCTCCATTCTATAATTTGAGTCAATCGTCCTCCTCCATCTTCCTCCTCCTCCTCATCCCTTCATCCCGCCGCTCTAACCCCCCCCCCCTCCCTCTCCCAGTCAAGTTCTTCTCTCTCCGACCATTTGGAGAACAATTGAATTAAATTGGTAGCTCTGGTCTCTGAGCTCTGAGACGCTGTTTGCTGTCTTTGGGATGTATGGTATGTAGCTCTCTATCTGATCCTCCGCCTGCTCTGTCAGTCAAGCCTGCAGAGGTCAGGGGGTTCAGATAGCGCTCGGCAGCATCATCCATTACCTCACCGCCGGCTGCCGGGCTTAGAGCGCCATCAATGAGCTGCAAACACAAACGGTCGCACATGAACACAGACGCTAAAACCCGTCTCAGACAACCTAATTATGGCCTCACCGTAACCTAGGGAAACACACGTGCATCAAAGCGCTCGTATGAAAAATACATGCGAGCTCTTTTTGGAGGAGATGCTCCTCTCAACGGACCTGCCTTGTCTCAGCCCTTCGTACGGTAGATATCGACGAGGCTCCGTCTGTGAATGAAAAGGTGCGATGAACACACGCCAGCCTGAAAAGCACAGTGACAGGAAAGCACAGGAAATACAAAGCGCTGCACGACGTGCAGATGTTTCAGATTTTGCACAGTCAGCAGTGTTTGCATCTGTAACATTAAAAGAGCCCAGGAATCAACATTCATTTTTTCTAAAGCATTATGAAGTAAATATGAAGTGAGGACACAGTAAAAAAACATTAGCACCCAAAGCATCACATGCTTCATCAGTTTTTAGGTTTCTGGATATCTTTAGACAAAAACACTTTTATCTTTTAGATCAAAAACACAAAAAAGTTCAGGCTCAGATTTTGGAACTGCAGCTGATTAATAGAGAAACTCTCATGGTTGCACTCTGCAAGTGAAGAACTGAAACTTTAAAAGTGCAGCTTTAGATTTATAGCATCTCATATTGGCAAACTCAGAAAAGACAAATTGTAAAGATAATTAGACTCAGAAGTATTTCCAACTATTGCAACCAAACTCTAACATAGACAACGCTTTTAGTGCCCATTTATCATCATGATAATATAATCTTTATTCTTTGAAATTAGTTACATATACTGTAAGCCTTCAGCCAGCTGCATGTTAGTTTAGCTTCGCATATAAACTATAAATAAAGGGAAACAGCTTCCCTGGCACAATCCAACAGTAACAAAACCCACCTACCAACACCTCCGGAGGTCACTGACTCTTCCTGTATTTCATTTGTTTAATCCATATAAAGAAAAATTGTGAAACTAGCAGGCTATTTCTTGGCTCTGAGCAGTTTCCAGGCAACCAGCTGTTACTTCAGGAAGGTATGAAGCCGTGGCCCGAAAGAGCATTTAACCCCATCGTACAACATCATCTCAAAGAAGGTAAATTAACATATTTCCTTGACATGTCAAACTGTTCTTTGAACTCCCTCACAAGCATGAAACACAGACATGAACACGAATGGATTTATAAAAACTGCAGGTTATTTAAAGGTCACAGCCACTTTATCTAAAGATGATTAGTCCTCAAGAGATTTGAAAATGATTGGTTAAATTGACAATTCTATCGAGATTGAATTTGAAGTTTTCCATTGGACGAGCAGCGGGAGGTCGGCATGGAAACATATGATAGACTATCTTTTTTATTGGCCTCATTACTATTTATTTATCGCATCCTATTAATTCTCAGTAATTCATCATATCTCATTTCACCCCCAAGCAGAGAAAAAGGCTTTGGCCTTCCCCCGTGTTGGGGTTTAATCTTAATTGGAAACTGCTGCAAGGGAGATTGGACAATGAGAGACAAGGAGGGAGGAGAGGGGAGGAGAGGGGAGGAGAGAGGAGGAGAGGGGAAGAGAGGGGAGGAGAGGGGAGGAGAGGGGAGGAGAGGGGAGGGGAGGAGAGAGGAGGAGAGGGGAAGAGAGGGGAGGGGAGGAGAGGAGAGGGGAGGAGAGAGGAGGAGAGGGGAGGGGAGGAGAGGAGAGGGGAGGAGAGAGGAGGAGAGGGGAGGAGAGGAGAGGAGAGGGGAGGAGAGGGGACTGACAGAAAGAGACGACAGACAGACAGACACAGAGATGACAACACAATATATCAAATGTGAGGATCCGCCATTAAAACCAGACCAGCAGCAAATCACTCCCCAGTCCTCTCTGTTCTCCATCGCTCTGTTCTTTCCCTTCTTTAAAGCGAGCACAGCTGCGTCCTGCACGACACATTTTTCTTTAGTTGGAGGCCTGCTAGTGTACGAGTGTGGATGCATACATGGAAGGGCGAGGTCAAAGGTCAGCCAGTCGCTGAGGGTCAGAGAGGAAGCTGTGTTTCGTGACACGATGGAGGCGAGAGGTGCGATGAGCGGCGCCGAATGTTCAGGACAGACAGGAGGGGAGAGGGACCATATCACACTCACCACGGCACGGAAAGAGGCCCGAAGGCTCTCAATGATTGGACTTTTAATTCAAATCTGGAATTTGATTAAACAAAAACTGTGGAAATATGTGATGACAGCCTGATTCACATAATAAAAATTAGGCCAAAACTCAATAATTACTCGAACAAATGAAATTATGTTCCAATTCTGGTTATCAAAATCAAATGTTGCCTCAACAATTAAATCTCTTCACATCGTGTGCTGCTCATTAGTGAAGCAGAATCCACCAATTTAGTCAGAGAAGTGTTTTTCTCACAATGTGAACGACTAAATGAATTTACTAAATAGTTTTGGTCACTTTGGGGCTGTGAATGAAGCACTGACATGTGTCGACATCACAAACTGTGAGCACAGTTTTACACATCCAGCAGACATAGAGCAACATTAGCATTGGTTGTAACAAATGTAAGTCTCATATTTTGTCTTTTGTCTCCAAAAACACTGAAAGAAAATATCTTTTGCTTTTGCTAAAATGCAGCTCTGAGTCCAACAGGTCGTCACAAACGGTCTGTTTCCTGTTTGGCGTCGGGCAGGTCACATAGAGCTTTTTTTAAAATCTACCTGTCGGTGTTTCTCTGAGAACAGTGAGCACCAAAACACACAAACACCAAACAAAAACATTTTAAGTTTACATTTACAATGTTGACAGTTTTTGCCTCAAAATAACAACAAATTTCCACAAAAAGACAAAATAAAAGGAAAATTCTGAAATATCTTTTGTTTTATCTATTGACTTAAATGTCGCCAACATGTACATTTATATCAAGAGACAAAGGTCAAAACTAAATCAAAATCAGATGTGAAAATGATTTCTGTCCCACGTGACATGATGTAAGAGATGATTTCAGAGTCAGAGATCAGAGCTTTTTAATTCTGTGAAACCTGAAATGAAACTCGCCCTCCCTCGAGGAGCTGCTAAACCAAACCCAATATTTATACTTGGCTGACTTTCTCTGGTCAGTTTCCGTGTGTCCTGAGGGCCCTTCACACTGAGATCTCCTCCACTCTGTGCAGAATAAACCCCTTTCAGGAATGTTTTGGCTCTACATTGTGTGTGTACATTCGTTCTTTATTGATATAGGTGTGTCTTGTACACAAGAGAGAAGCTTCAGGGCGGCCGCAGAGCTAACATTAGACATATAAATTAGTCTTTTATGAGTGTGTGGCGGTATCACGATGTGCCCCGTATCTCTGGGACGTGCGGGTGTAATGATGTAAGGGAGGGGTCCTGCTCAATCTTCTGGTTCAAATTACCCCTCAGACCTTTATGAGATCATGCCTCAGCCACACTGCAGATATAATCATGACTGACAGCTTTTGTTGCGCAAAAAGGAAAACAACATTTAAGATCCGTGTTTTTAAATCAAACCAGTATATGAGCTTCAGCTCAGCTTAACAGCCGCCGACATTCAATCACACTCCCTTTAATGGAAGAGAATTTGCGAGCTAGCTAACATGGCCCCGTCTTGTTCTGGCGCACACACACACACACACACACACACACACACACACACACACACACACACACACACACACACACACACACACACACACACACACACACACACACACCGCAGCAGCTTCGGCAGGCGGCTTTGGCCCGAGTTAGCCACCATCTGCTTTAAATTGTGAGCAGTTGAGACGGGCTGTGGTCAGGACGAGGAGGAGGAGGAGGAGGAGGAGGAAGAGGAGGGGGCCCGGGTCTCATCTGGATCTAATAGGTGATAAGAGGAAAGTGAGCCATCCAGAAAAGCGCCCGAGGGTACCGTGCCAGAAATGGTCAGCGAAGGAGGGCGGGGGGTGAAACGGGGGGTCACTTTCATAACACTGACCTCTGACTGATATGTTACTGCATTCATTTCTGTATTACTGCTTCAGCAATTGATCCTCAAAGTCACAATCTGCAGCCTGTAATGAAGCAACCCGACATCACGGCAGAGCGTGAAATAGACACGCCGGTCCGCTACAGCAAAAACGTGAGATCGCCACGCTTTGCGCTGTTTGGGTGTGAAAGTTACACGTTTTCCTTTAGTGGACGGAAATGAGACCTACATGAAACCTTTAACTAAAACACGTGGTTGGGGTTCGGAAACAAAAAACAACTCGAGGAAACAACTCAAGAAAAACAATTTCACGCTTTCAAAACGTGTCTCGTTCACGCCTTGACCGCCCAAAGCGTGGCTATCTCACGTTTTGCTGTAGTGGACCGGCGTGTCTATTTCACGCTTTCCCGTGATACTGGGTTCAATCAACTGTCAGCCGATATAAACGGGAGACTTCTGTTTGTGTTTTTCCAATATTTATTTTTGGTCGTTGCATCAACAAAGCGCTTACTGCAGGGAAAACGATATCGCTGCTACAATAAAGTAAATACAACCCCCAAATGAATTTGCTGGTCTGGTTTATACACTCAAATAGATTCACCATTTAACGGCCTGCTGGAATAAACACTCTTCTCCTCCGTTCAACGACAAGTTATCGGCATCTCTATGCCAACAAATTTCCTCTTTTTAATGGCCATTGCTTTGGAAAAGAACAAATAAGCATCAGGAAACAGGGGCAGTGGCCATATCTGAGCCTCATCAGAGGGGGGGGACTATTCATCAGTGGAAAAGTTCATCTCCATTAGTCAGCATTACTCTGCTGCCTCAGCTGAGTCCATAGAGTAATGGCCCGTAGACACAGCCCATTCACAGTCATTACCAAAGGCAGCTCACCCAGGACCGCGGTACAATACCTCACTCTGGGGCTGGCGGCGTGCCACGGGGACAGATAGGCTCCTCTCTCAGCCTGCCAGGCTACCTGTCACATCACATCGCAGGCATCATCCTTCTGACATTTATTCACACTTTGTGCAACGACACAGGCTCTGAGTGATGTGATTATATCACTCGTTTAGAGCAGCGAGGACAAAAATGAAAGCTTTCTGTACGCGCCGCAAATCCATCCACGCGTGCGGACGTGAGTGTGGACGGCTGGACGGACGGGTCACCGTGTTGTTTCACCGTCTCCACCGTCTCTATCGTCGCCGGACCGTCAGGGGCACGGAGCTGCCGGGACAGAGGAGTTCAAAGGGCAAACGCCCCGCCTCCTGCCACTCGGGATGATGGGATTGGAGGAGCGTGAAGGGGAAAGGGAGTCCGGGCCTGGACGGGAGGAACGTCGGTGTGATATGTGTCTCCTGCAGCCGTCCTGCAGTCGTCCTTCTCGTCTCTCTTGCCTGGAACAGAAAGGTGTGAGCATCCTCTCGGTCTCCCAATCTCTCACTAACATTTCTTCGACTCGGATCGCCAGTCCTGTGCCCCCCCCCCCCCCCCCCGCCCGCCCCCCACCTCCGTCACCTTCCTGGTCCTGAGTCTGTTTCTCACAGGGCCTCCTGGTGCCATCCAATCCCCGGTGAGCTGCTGCGGATGGAGGTGATTTACTGGTGGCCCCCGTGTTTGTTTTCCCTTCGCCTGCTGTTAGTTCTGCTAAGCGCCCTGCTTAGCTACTTAGCTTCCGAGCGCTGCCATTGTGTGTGTGTGTGTGTGTGTGTGTGTGTGTGTGTGTGTGTGTGTGTGTATATGTTTCACTGGTCTCCCACCCATGAGCAAATCCATGTTTAAATGTAACGCATGTGCAATAAACTGATGAGGCATCGATGTGTCCAAAACGGCCAGAGTGGGAGGTATTGGGGTTTTGTTGAAATGGCCCGTTCTAATAGAGGATCCACGGAGCGTGACTAATTTGATTTAGCTGACAAAGCTGGCTCACACCCTCCGACAGCAGAACCGCGGCTGTGAACCGGCCGTGGAGCGCCGGCGCTCTATTAGAAGCGCTAATGTCATCATTTGACACGTGCTGCCCTGGAAATGTTTCCAGAGCAGGTGGCGAGGGCTCGGCCCGCATCGGGGTGAACTTATACCGCGCACGGATATGAATAAGCATCCCGTGTACTGCACACAGATATGAACAAAGGCACCGCTGTCATTATCCAGCGTTCATCTGATAGCCGGAGGGGAGGAGCTGTGGGGTCACGCTTCTCTCAGGGCGCCCATTACTCGCTCAGTTAAACCCGGCGCAGCGTGGTGCGGCCTGGGAAGGCTGCGGAGGACACACTTGTCACCAGGACAGCCTAATTAGAAGCAGCAGTCCATCGTCTGACCCCCACCCTTCACCCCCCCCGCCCTCCCCGACACCACCTGAGAAGCAGAGCTCACCCACCTGCTCCCTGCTGAATTCTGACTTCTGAATGAGTTTCTGTAAGTTGTACTTGGTGTGATGAGTAATGTCAGGTTGTGTAACCTGCTCGTTTTCTCATTAGCTCTTTCATTTATCCTGATTGTTGATCAGGAAGTGAGAAATCTGGAACCCTTTTGTCTTACTAACATTTATAACTGCAGATTATGATATATTGAGCATAAATAAAAGGGCTGAAACGATGGAACAGAAAATTCGATGAGCATTCCTGTTAATTTTCTCGACTTTTTAGGCGTCAATTAATTGCTTAAGGAAATAATTGATGATTTAATTTGTAATAAAAAATAACAATATTTTCAACCCTAAAGACAACAGGTTTCTCACATTATTATAGTAAATGTCCAACTTTTAATCCAGTCTGCTGGTTAATAATCTCTAATCACACAGATATGTAGAAAATAACAATGTTAATGTTACGGCTGAAGTTAAAATGTTAATTCAAGTTGAGAGTGGAAGTTTTTTCCATCTCGTTTTCAGTTTTATCTTTGAACCCAAAGTGCAGGCTTCACCTGTTGAAGGAGCTCAGAGGAGCGATTAATGGACCTCATGGTGAGATTCTTCAGCGAGTTGATTGAAGCTCACCTCCAAAGAGAAGGACAACAAAAAGGTTCCAGCTTGAAGTCTCATTACTGATGTAAAAGCAAGATGTTGTTAATTTATAGAGTTGTAGCTATAATTTGACGTCACGTGAATTTGAGATCAGAAGACGGCGGCCGCAGACAGATATGAAGGCAGCAGACTTCCCTCTGAACGGCGGCTGGCTTTTTCATCATACGGGGCACCGACGGTCAAACTTCAACGTAGCTGCTGCCGTATAGCGGCGCTCTGAGGACCGCCAATTACTGATGCATGAGTCATCTCTAAAGAAGCACTTTGAAATAACGCCAAACATAAAAAAAAACGTTGCCCTCGCTCAGTGGAGCGCGCTCGATACGGAGGCAGTGATGCATGCGTGGGGGTGAAGTCGTCCCTGAGACGGAGGAAGTATGGAGGCTGCCGGCTCTGGCACCGAGTCAGCTCTCCGTAAACGCTGCAACATGTGCTCACATGCCAGCAGTCAAACAGAAACTTCTCCAGCGATAAAAGCAACGCAAACATGGAAACACACTTATTATGCTGGTGCATATGAAGCATTCGAGCGTGAACTGAATGCGCATAAACATGAGCTCCCTGAAGACCTGTGCAAATCGCTGTCACTACTAGTTTTATACTCCTCCATTCATCGTGCTTTTACAATCACATTCATGGAAAAAAAAAAACAACAACTCTGTTTATGGGGACATTTGGTCTCAGCTCGTCTCGGATGCACAAGATGCATACACACCATCATGCCAGTTTTTTTGTGTTCAACACATGAAGAGAAAAGTTCTGAATTACACGTCGGGGTTAAAAGGTCACACGCGGGGAAATTGCCAGCAGAAGAAGATAAACATGGGAGAAGCCAAAAGAGGATGAGAACTTAATTGCAATGTCATCCTGCTCTCCGCTGTTTCCCACCCCTCTGATGTTGCTTTATATCATGTTTTACAGGCGGGCGGGCGGAGAGGTGGTGGTGGTGGTGGTGGTGGTGGTGGTGGTGGGGGGGGGGGGGGGGCTGCTGTATCTGCCCCCCCCCTAACCCCCCACCTCTACTCTTTCTCCTCTTCCTCGCTACACTTTTTGCATCTGTCTGCTCCTCAGATGCCGCTCCACTTGATGTAATGTGACATTTATTAAAGTCCAGCCTTCAGGACTTCTGGTTGATGGAGGGAAAGCTGGTATAAAGAGGACGTGAGGAAGGGGGAGGAAGAGGAGGAGTACCGAAAAGAAGGGAGATATTTCCACAGGGGTGAGGAAAAGGAAGAGATGACGAAGGAAGAAAAAATGAATAGAGAGCAGCACTGGGGTTTGGAAATGAATCTGGCACTGAAGAGGAGGAGAGAAAATGAGAGAGGATTGATGGCTTTAAGCAAAGAAGGCTGAAATAGTGAGGATGAGGAGGAGAAACACAGACATCAGCATCTAATTCTGAAATATAAAAATCTCCCGGCTGGAGCTGGAGGTGTGTTTAAGCCTCCTTGAGTTATTGATGAGCCTGTCAAGGCCGTTCTTCATCAGGTTATGGGAAGCAGAGGGGTGGGGGGGTGGGGGGGTGGGGGGGGGGGGGGGGGGGGGATGGGTTCGGCTGGAGGTCTGCTGAGCCTGAAAGCAGCTATTCACATATTGGTGAATAATGAACAGAGAGGAAGAGGAGAAGACGAGTGGAAGCCCGACAGAAAACCACACTAAAAAAATGGAGGAAGAGGAGGAGGGAGATTAAAATGAGAAAATAATAATGGAGTTGAGGGATTTGAAAATAAAAACTGATGTGGCAGCTACTGGTCACGTCCTTTCATGTGGCTCAGAACATTTGAATGCCTTGGACATCTCCACCATGTAATATGTGTTACGGCATGTTTTTCTATGCATCTCGTTTATTTTTATGCGTGCCATCATTCTTCTTGTACCGAGCCACGACTCCGCGAGCTGCAGCTGAAGAATGTGGGCCGCGTCTCTTTGATTTTCCGCCGTCTGGGGTTGAGTTGGAGTCGAGTTGGAGCGTGCGACTCCACCGACGCTCACCACAGAAAACTGAGTCATCCCTTCAGCCAGTTGGCTCATCCTGGGTGACCGAGGGGGGGTCGGCAGTCCGGCAAGCCGCCTGTCGGATTCAAACATGACCGTGATTATTGCTCCACGGTGCAATCCAATTCTGTGGCGTAGAACAGGGAAAATATGTGACCTATTTAAAAAAAAAAAAATGTTGGTTTAGTTTTATTTTAGCCCCCGCCCCCACCCCCACCACCTCTCTTCTTTAGCTTGATATTTAGGTCACAAGGGGACAGAGTTTTCCAGGCAGAGGACGACAGATTACTGTCCCCTTGCTCCCTCGGCCCGATATGTAATTGAAAACATACAAATGGATTATCTGGAGGGAGTTCAATGCCAGTGGGTCCGTTGGACTTGCAGTGGCCGGTGGATTCGGACCCTCTAATACCGCGGGGGATGGGGGGGGGGGGATTTGATTTAGGTTCCTGATCAGCTGGGATATGGCCGGTATTAAATTAAATTAAAACATGCACTCAGAGGAAAACATGCAAACACACAGAGGCTGATACAGTATACTTACAATATACATACAATGCTGATCTCACACAGAAAAAAAAAGTTAAAGGATCATTAAAGTAAAATAAAAAAAACTTTTAGGTTTGTCAAAGTTATTTGGTAAAATAGTTTCACAAACTGAATTGTAGTCGTCTGTTGCAGTTTCCAGCCAAGCGTCCGGGTCCACACTGCTTGTTTCTTTCCCCTCAGAGAGATGGTTAAAATACAATATCTCATTAAACATTTCTTTCCATCTGATATTATTAAAACCAGCATCGCTGCCTCGCGGTTGTTTCCCTCCACCAACCCGTCACGTTGCAGATTCCATCCATATCTGTCCAGACTCAGATAACATAGAAAAGACTTTGAAGAAATTCTCATATGTTTACAAAGAAACTACAAATTTTAAAACACTGATGTTTCACGACACCTTCAACCCGACAGCACAGAAAATCTGTACAATCAGCACCATTTCAAGGAGGACACCCAACACTAGTGTCACCGATGGGCCAGAGAAGATTATGATCTTTGACCTTTTAGATATAAAATGTCATATCTTCATGATGTTATGCCAGAGATTTGTATGAGGTTTTGTCATAATGAGCGCATTCACTTTTGGCTTACGACCACAAACATGTTTTGTGAAGTCGCCGTGACCTTTGACCTTTGATCACCAAAATCTCATCAGTTCATCCATGAGTCAAAGCTTTAAGAAAATTCGACACAGTGTTGAGGCGGTTGAGATCTTCACAAGATCGACGGGCAAAAAGACGTACAGACGTGAAGCCGTGTTGTGACATCACAACATCTGCACCTCTCAGCCTTCCTTCTCATTACAGCCTCGTCTGAATGAGCTGCAGCCAGTCGACTCATGACGGAGTCTCCTGCACCGTTAAAGATGAATAAAGCCATATTTAATGGTTATATAAATATTTTCAGTGCCCTCACATGACCAACTCGTCAACCAGGCCTGCATTAGTCTGAGGATATTAATGCTCACATTTTTCTCATCTCTGTCACGTGTGGTAAACCTCAAATTAACCCACAAACCCTTAAACATGAATAATAAATGAACAATAACATTTCCACCCCTGTAATTTCCTGTATCCATGACATACTGATGAAAGTTATGTGCTGCGGCTGGATTTATTTGTCATTTTTTGTCTATTAAATTATTGCAATCCTTTTTTTGTCTTTCTTTGCATCCTCCTTTCGGCTCTCTATCAACCTCAGCTACAGTGACGACACCATTTCTATCAGATTTCAGCAGTTGCTTTGATAAATACATTATTATAACAGCAAAACATGACCGCCAGGTTGTAATAAACCAGAATCATCCGTCTCCTTTCTGCATCGCTCTCTTCCTGATGTCTCTCTGGCGGCGTCTGTCTCGTCCTCGCTGACACTGTGGACACACTCACAAGGTCAGCCTCTGCTAATGTGTTGCTCAGTGAGCCACAGTTGGCTTGGAGATGGTTGTAAAAGCACTGACAACATGACCTTCTCCTTGACTGATGATGGCCAGCAGGGCCATTACCATGAGCTACTATCCACGCTGTGTGCAGGCTTTGCTCGCTTGTAACACCTGGATGCAGATGTGGGTCTTTTAATCTCCTAATTTTGAAGGCAGAAATCTGTAAAAAAAAAAAACGACTCAAAATCATATAAGTTTCGGCCTGAAGTTGGCAGACGGAGCGAGAATATGGTTGTAGGACTGAAAAAAGATGAGGTTTAAAGAGTGTGGATGAAGCAGAGGAGAGAGGAGCTGTGACGAGATGAGAGGGCAGAAGATGAGAGGAGAAAGGGAGGAGAGGAATACAAATGAGAGAAGAGGTTGGGAGGGTGAAAAGGAGAGAGATGAGCAAAAGAAAAGAGGGGAGGAGGCTCGCAGAGAAGACAAAGAGGAGACAGAAAAAGAGGTTCAGAAAGAGAGACTCAGCGAAGCAGCCGTCTCCGACACTTGCCAGCGCATCCGTGACCTAGATTCTCAGCCTCTCCCCAGATCCCTCTCCCTCATGAATGTTTGATTACACCTCCAACAATAGCAGTATTTACACCAAACGCTTTTTAAATTACAATTCGACTACGGTGGAGGAGAGGGGGAGAAAAAAAAAAATCCAATCCATTGGAGGAGGAGGAGGAGGAGGGAGAACGGAGGAGAAATTGATTTGAGAATTTGCACCTCAGTGCGGAGGCAAGATGTGAGTCTCTGAGGACCAGACGGCTCTGATTGGTGGACGGTCCAGCCGTCTCCACTCATGCATGCATGTCCCCGCTGCTGTTTGGAAACACACCACCAGCAGACACACACTGGCGCGCTGCTGAATTTGCTGGAAAAAGCAGTTTTTAAATGCACAACTTTTAATCTCTCCTCCAACCAGCTTCCTCGACAAGGTGTGGCCGCCATCACCCCCCCCCCCCCCCACCCCCGCCCCCCCCAAAAAAACACGGCAAGCCACATCTCGGTGCATCAGCCGTCGCCATGGCCACTGATAAACCTCTGTCAGTGTTGCTATGGTAACCATTCTGGGAAGTTAAGCCCAGCGCTACACATATGACTGCCATGAGAGAGATAGAGAGGAGCCATAGACACCAGCAGACAACAAAATGGCGGCAAGATTAAACACACGATTCTGGGCTAAGCCACATTTATCAGGCCAGACAACAAAGGATGCTGGGAAATCACACACACACACACACACACACACACACACACACACACACACACACACACACACACACACGACTTCTCTCTCTCTTGGTCTCCTTTCCACTTGCTCTCCCAGTTTTTCACACATGCACATAGGTGCCTGCATGCATAAACATACACACTGAAGGCACTCAACACACACACACACACACACACACACACACACACACACACACACACACACACACACACACACACACACACACACACACACACACACACACACACACACACCAGCAGCAGCAGTTAATCCCATTCCAGTAACCAGAGAGAACTGGTTCAGAGTCGGTAATCTCCAAAAAGCCTGGTTTTTGGAAGCTGCGTGACGTCCTGCTCCAAGTAGAACAGGCCAGACAGCCAGCTCGGCGGCCGTTACTGCCCTGTTTTTATTTGTTTTAAACTACCCGTTAAAAATGAGAAGAAGGAGCGAACAGCAACACAGTTTGTGACAAAAGCAAAATGCAACAGGGAGAAGACGTGCTGAAAAATACACCTTCACTCAGTGAGTTGACAACTTTCAAAGACATATTTACTTCTTATCGAATGATTAAAATGCCCTTTTTAGATTCACAATCCACATTATGGACCCTGTAAGCCTAAAGATATAAATGTAGTCAGTGTTTTTAATGTATTCTTATAATTCAACTGTTCTCACATCAGTTCCTCATTAAGCTCGTCCT
>NW_027185407.1:1557948-1567948 GCF_022577435.1 Embiotoca jacksoni | reverse complement strand
TGTTTTACATTTGGTAACACACATCACTAGCAGGAAATATAGCACAGACCTCCGACTTGTTAGATCTAGGCACAGAAAAAGTTTGATTTGGTTTATTCAAAAGTCAGAATTCAAATAGTTAAAATATTATGTGGTCCAGGATATGGAACAGTTGTGGTTAAAAGAAACATTGACCTTCAGTTTGGAACAGGAAACAATTGGCTTCTTTTTATAATTCAATCCGATGTCTTGATTGACCAGTTCTCCTCCCTACACAGACTTTGTGGCTCAATGGTCGGAGATATTTTTGCTTTTAAATTAAACGTTTGTGTGCACAACATACACATGATCAGTGAGGGCGGTGTAGAGGCAGTATGGAGATGTGACAGTCGGGGAACTGCAAAACGTCGGAGACCGTTACGTCCACGAATGGCGGAAAATGCTGAAAATATTCAGGACTACATCACCTCACTTCCTCTCTGCCTCCTGTAATAATGGCTATGACCATGAGAGGGCGCTGTCATAAAGAAACCTAACAATGGATCGTAAAGCACTTCTTACAGAAGCAACCAATGGGGTTGCTATTTTTTAATCAATAGACGCTGACAATAAACAAGATTTACTGTTGTAATTTTGCAATATAACTGGAGTATCTTCTTTTATTTATTTGGCGTAAGAGACGACTCGATTGTATGCCTCATGAAGGAATCACAGTTACTGCACTATTTTTCAGTTTGATATATTTTTTGGCAACTTCACACCTCATGTCCTCTGTTGCAATGAAATTGGGAAAAATGGAATCATCCCTGGCAGTCTTCTGCAGATCTGTTCAGACATCCAGCAGTAACTGTGTCCAAGAAGGACATCTTGGATCATTCAGCGGGTGGTCTGAAGCTTTCCCCCTCCAGGACCAAAAGAATTTGTTTAATAGATGGAGGAAACCCTTCGGGGAGAGCCTGCAAACCACTTTGACATGATTGTTTTATTGCCTTGACAATATCCCGTTTGGAGAAGAGTATAAAAATGTTGGAACTGCTCTTTGGGATTCACTCTCTGCCTCCAGGCTGCACTGCTTCCTGTTTACCAAACATTGGTGAAGAGGGTGAATCCAGAAGTGTGAGATCATCCGACATGGATACCGTTACCAGGAGTAACTCTCAAGAGTCTCATTTGTAACACGGCTCCACCGACAACTACGACAAACGACACCAACTCTTTTAATTGAATTAGGCCCGAACACCTTCTGATGCAGTGATTTCATTGCGATAATCCAGGCAGCTCTTATCGTCAACCCTGCAGCTGTTCGTGCCTTTAAAACCGTAACACGGCTCACGTGAGACCACGGTTTTCCCCACTTCGACAGTGATTTGCAGCTTGTGGCCTAAATCAGAGCCAGATCGCAGGGGGAGCACCGCACAAGGTGCAGATGGTGGTTCTTCTCCTCTGGCAGGAAAGACGGGCCAAAAGATTTAATAAGTTCTCAAAGAGTTGGGCCCAGAGCCCGACCAGCAGCCAATCACCAGGAGCCAACACAGTGGACGGCTAAACACAAGTGTTATTTGTTTTTCATTATATCATGTAATTACTGCTCTCCTCCCCGATGAGAACTGGGGCCAAGGTACCCATGGATGGATGGATGGATGGATGGATGGAGGATGGATGGATGATGGATGGATGATAGATGGATGGATGGATGGATGGATGGATGGATGGATGGATGGATGGATGGAGGATGATGGATGATGGATGGATGGATGGATGGATGGATGGATGGATGGAGGATGATGGATGATGGATGGATGGATGATGGATGGATGGATGATGGATGGAGGATGATGGATGATGGATGGAGGATGGATGGATGGATGATGGATGATGGATGGAGGATGATGGATGATGGATGGATGGATGATGGATGGAGGATGATGGATGATGGATGGATTCTTTAAAAGGTGCTTAAAAACATTTAACTGCTGCTTTGTAACTATAACACACACACACACACACACACACACACACACTCTCATCCATCACCATACTCCTATTTTTTGCTTTTATATTGACGTTATTGTTTTTGCTGAGCTTGTCATATACATTTTGTTTTTGTAGCAATATTATTTCTGTATGTAAACTTTGCGTTTTCTATAACTTTTGATCTGCTCCAGGAGAGCACTCATTACTCCCAGCTGATAAAACCATCCAAGTCACCCTTGGCGCACTCCATCAACATCCCACCGGCTCATCTCAGCCTCGTTCTTCAGCCCAGGAAGGACCGGGGTGTGGTGGGTCTTCTGAGAATGCAGTAACAATAACACTATGAGTTTTTGGCTCAATTCATCCTGACACGTTATTTTTCTTTCTGTCTCATTAAAACAGTCTCCAGTGAAATCATGTTGGATGAACCTACTTTTCCTGATGTGGGTGGATGCGCGAGGACACTCCGATCAACTGGCTCGCAAAGCGAAATCGTGTTTCCGAGGTGCTTCGGATCCTCGATGACGACTCGAGGACTTCACGGACTCTATGCAGCGCTGCTCTCAGCACTGGAAAACAATCTAAAGGTCATCAGAGCTAATCAATCGCACCATTTCAGCCACCGCAGCTCAGTAACAAGATCGCGGAGATTCCCGGTGAAGTATGCCACGAACAGTCAACGATCCCTGCGGACGAGGGAGCACACGCTCAACAGGAAACATGTGGACAGCCGGCTGAGTGTCAGTGCAAGCCAGGACTCTCCAACCAGCCCCGGTATTTCTCCTTCGCTGGGGGGAATCCAGATAGCAGAGATAAGTCCAGAGTAGCACCACATAAAACACAGACTCAGGGAACAGGCCTGGAGATAAGAGTCCTCTTTTCATCATCCCTTTTCTCTAAATTGCGTGATGGGCGAACTACGGAGAGACAAAGAATGATGAGACAGAGAAAGAAGAAGAACACCTCTGCAAAAAAAAAAAAAAAAAGGTTTCAAAGAAGGATAACGCAGATACATTTCTCAGGTTTGTCATCACAGCGGTCACGGATGAACACATTCCAGGTGGTGAGCAATGAAAGTGGAAACAGGGGACGATAGGAATTAAACAGGGGGTTGTAATGCAGAACACATGCGAGTCGAGGGATGCGGTCAGAGGGGAACTTTGTCTTTACGATCATTCCATCATTTTTTGGAGTGGAGTGTGAAAAAAATGCAACTTTTTTTTCCACCGTCCCACATTCGATCCTGCGGCCTCGAGTGGCTCAGACACCAATACGCTTCTTTCTCCGAGATGTAAACACTTCCATATGTGTGTAAGGGCATGTTAAGGAGTGGACTTTATATTCAACCGCAAATCTCTAAAGCGTGGACGTTCAACGAAACATCTGTGATGATTAATAATCAGAGTCCTCATTATGCAGTGCACATGGGGACGGATAGTTTGCGAGTGAGGAGATAGAGAAAGAGAGGGGCGCAGTGAAGGGGGGAGTGTTGGAATGAAAAGTGTCTTGTCGACAAAAGTGAAATATCTGAGGCTTGGCGAGGACCCAGAGTTCGGGGTGGGGAAGTTTATTGTGATATTCTGCTTTGGCGCTACAGCGCTCGCTCTCTACTCTGCAGTGTGGAGTGGTCGGGGATGTGAGGCCTGGCAGTTTGAGGGCTTCACAAAAGGAGGCTTTGATTTGACGAGGAGTGTTGTGGTTGTCGTGTAAAACGAGGAATGCACTGTGACAGTGGGCACTGGAGCTTTGAAGTGTTGTGTTGCACTGTGGGCACGGAGTTGTGGGATGTAGTTTGACGTGGTGAAGGCTGTTCACGGGGGAGCTGGCAGGTGTAGGCGGTGGCCTTGAGTGACAGGTTGATGAATCGGAGCTCGGATAGTAGAAATCCTGGGCCGTGCCTCCATCACTGACCAAGACCACGTGTTTAAGACCACAGACTGTTTATAAAAGTGTTTGTAGCTTTCAAGTCTGAAAAATGTGCCTGATGCAAAAGTGCCTTCAGCTGCAATACCACTGAGTGCCACTAGAGGTCGGCTCCAAAAAGCCTCCGGCTCCATAGACTCCCACTTAAACTTGTCTCACAAAATTCGAAGTCAATAAATGTTTTCCATCAGTTATCTCGGTGTTGTTAGCTAAAGTCACTCCTTCTTATTAGTTTTAGAAAATAATTGAATCATACTTTTAAAAAAAAAAAAGGCTACAGCTATCAGTGGGTGGGAGGTATGATCATCAGATTTCAAAAGAAGATCTACAAGCACTTAAAATGTTAAACAAGCGATAAATAAATTAGTTATCTGGTATTTCCTGTTCAGCCGAACTGTATGTGTCAATTTTTAACAATTTATCTATCAACTTCTTCCGAAATGGATGTTTTTCCTGTTCTTTTGTGCTGTCAGCGTCAACCCACCACAACGTCACTCACTGGTTTGCGAACTGCCGATTTGAACACTCCAGTCTGTCATTTTAGTCATCACCACTTAGTTTTTGGAGCCAGAAGTGACCATATTTGGACAAGTGAGTAAACGGTGGATCTGACTGAGTACTGAAAGACATTCTGCTCACCAGAAACCTTCCTGCACCGCAATCAATCAAACCAGGCATGCCCCTAAAACACATCATGTCATGTTGGAGGATGAAATTGTTGTTGAGTTGAATCTTTCTTCATTGTAGTAGGAAGTGCTGAGTGGCGTTTCTGCATTTCACGAGTCTTCAACATTACAGATTCATTCTAGAAACCAGCCTCTCCGGTACCTCAAACCGACATCAACGCAGCCGCTTGGATGTTTCCTCTTTTCTCCAGAGAGGATTAAAACCGAAACATCCCATCACAGGATCTTCACAACCACGAACATAACTTCATTTTTAGAAGGTTTAGGATGGACGCAGTGTTACATAGAAAGCAGGATGCTCTGATACGTATGGATGTAAAGGTCCTGAAACTGGATATACTGTATATGTAATCCCTGCATGAGGCTCCCTCACGCAGACTCCTTACTGCATGCTACAACATGACACTGTTTAAAACATATTCGTGATATGACAAAAAAAAAATTGGAAACAAAGTTTTTTTTTTGTTGATTATTAGAAACAGACAACAACAGTCTGAGGGAGAGGACGCAGCACAGAAATGTGGGGATTTGTTATCGATTTAGTCTGGTTTTTTTTGAGTCAGCAGTCTTTAAAGGATCTGCTCCTCAAAGCACTTCTCAGCCGGCTTCAGTATTGAGCCTCGTGTTCGATCGGTGTGAATATAATGACACTTCGTTTGTTGATCATTTATTAGACTCAACAATGAAATGCTCATGAATCCACGAGGCAGACTGGATGTTAATTCGTGTGATGTCTAACGGCCTGGTCTGTGTTGTTGTGTGTGAACGTGTTTGTGTGAGTGTGCCTGTGGGAGGACAGACTGTCTGTCAGGTGTGTGTGTGTGTGTGTGTGTGTGTGTGTGTGTGTGTGTGTGTGTGTGTGTGTGTGTGTGTGTGTGTGTGTGTGTGTGTGTGTGTGTGTGTGTGTGTGTGTGTCATGGGTTGGTATGTGGGGTGTTTGAAGACAGTTCACATGCCCCTGGCTCCCGTTAGCTCGACGACTTTCTTCCCAACATTATCTGCCTCCAGGAAATCTGTCCACTCTGAGGGGAGCGTGGAGAGATTCAGCCTCGCTGGTCAAATACAACTTAATGTGCACATCTAGAGCCCAGGCATGTGTTCAGTAATACAACACCTAACATACAACAGCACGGTTCATCAGGGATGTAATGTGGTTTTATTCTGAGCAGCCAGTGATTCTACCCTCCACAAATATACAATATGCACCCAAAGAACCTTTTTTCTTCCCTCGATGGACTATTTCTACGAAGTAGAATAAAAACCGGAGAGCTGCAGGAGGGAGGAGGAAGAGAGTGACAGGAAAATGCTAAAAGAAAGGTCACATTTCACGCCTCCATTGATCATTTTTTTTCAGCTGGGGCTGCAGACTTTTGGTTTTGCACATTTTAGCAGTATGCAGTGGTAGAGGGGCGGGAGAGGTGGCAGGCGAGTGTGTGTGTGTGTGTGTGTGTGTGTGTGTGTGTGTGTGTGTGTGTGTGTGTGTGTGTGTGAGACAGTGCGCACCGCTAAGATAAACTGGTCTGATGAAAGAGGAGCCCTCGGCCTTGCGGTGGCCCCCATCATCCATCTGCTGATGTCACTGTGGAGTGTGTGTGCCTGTGTGGAGATTCGGTCTATTAGGTGACCCCGCAGCGAGGCCTCCGGGAGGCGAGGAGGGTGGATACGGGTTGTCAGGTGGAAGGATGATGCTGCTCGGCTTTCCTCGGCCCCCAAATCCATTTGTGTGAGTGCATGCATGTTTGTATGTGCACGCTGTGGGAGTGAAAGTTTTTCAGGATGAAGCGCTTCTCAAAGCGAGAGCCCTCCTCTGTCCAACAGCAACCTGAAACCTCTCGGAGCACGTCGGGAGGAAAGACGAGGAAAAAGAAGAAAAATAGTGACGGAGACATTAAGGGGCCCAAAGTGTCAGGTGTATCATTAGCTCTCCGTTAACTTGATGAAACCCATTTGGCTGGATTAGTTTCACACCCTCAATCGGACCCGGAGGTGAAGGGAGTCTCCCATCAGGATTAGCGAGCTGCATCAGGCTGCAGACAGCCGGGTGATGAAGAGGAAGAAGAATCTCTGTGGACTGGCTCCGCCTCCCCCCACAACAAAGGGATGCTGCTTGTTCCTGCACACTAAAGGAGGCGTGGTCTCGATCTTGGCAAGCAGCAGATGTGTGTGTGTGTGTGTGTGTGTGTGTGTGTGTGTGTGTGTGTGTGTGTAACCTGAGAAAGTGTATCTGCAGTGAGAGCCAGCCAAGTTGTCAGTCTGAATGAGAATGAAAGACGATGATTGGAGTTGCCAAATTGGAGGGGATATTAGATCTCGGAAGCGAAACCACTTGATAATGAGTTTTTGTGCCGATGTGTGGGTGTTTGTGTTTGTGTGTTTGTGCTCACACCTGTGGGCTCTGTCATCTTTGCTCCTAATTATCTGCAGCATAAATCAACAGTGGGTGCGTTGCCATGGCAGCCAGCGGTAGGCCGGGGTGCTGGTGCTGGTGATGGGAGACTGCCAGAGCCTTTTTCATTAACCTTTAAAGGACTTGGTATTTATTTTAGTAGCAGCGCTATGAATATAAATTTGTCATTTTGAAAAGAGGATGATCGGGTAATAAAAAATCGGAGGGCTCTCGGCCTCGCTCCGTCTCCTTCTGTCTCTTTGTGCCATCCCAAATCAGATAACAACCCACTTACCAGTCTGTGTTTGGGCCGCTGCTTGTTTTAAATTCACAAAGCAAAGCAAAATGAACAGTGCAAATATTCAGAATGATAACATGTAGTTAGTGGGCAGAAAAAGGGGGTTGATACTTGTCTTCAGCTTTCAATGTGAACATCAGTTATATATGCGGCACTCAGAGTATCAGAGAGAAGGAGACAAGTGCCTCATAAAACACACCTAAGGTTCATGAGTGAATCTGTAGAAGAGAAAATGTATTATCATTCACACTCTGCAGAGCTCTCTGATGTATGTATCAGATTCTCCTGTCTGGGACGAGCATCACCAGGAATGGACCAAATGCATTCGCAGCAGCGCCTCAAGGGCAACAAGGCCGGCGGAGAAGGCTCTCTTTGTACGCCGTGATCGTGGATGTTTTGGCTGCGATCGGCTGGTTTAAAAAGAAGCATTCTCCGGATGCCTCAGCGGTAAGTGAAGCCTCTGTGACTGCTGGTAATTCAATTGTACCACATGATTTCTTGGTGAGTAACCTACAAATGGGCACTCAGTGGAAACAGCTTGGCATCCAGGCCGAATGAGCCAGAGGTGGAAAGAGAGCAGGAGGGATGAAAAAAGGGAACAATGAGGGAGAAATGTGATGCAGAACAAGCTGAAAGTGGAGAGAAGTATGCGAAGGAAGAGCAAGATGTAAAAAACAGATGATGCACATCAATGCAGGCCTGAAGGCACCAGATCAGCAGAGCGCACAAAACGTATTCAAATAAAATCACATGGTGAGACTTTGGTTTTGGTTTTGTGAGTGTGATGCAGGAGAGAATCTGAGCAGATATAGACACGCTGTCTTACCAGCTCTAACATATCAAGTGATGAAAGTCGCACGCGCGCCACACACACACACACACACACACACACACACACACACACACACACACACACTGCTTTGACCGCAGCCATGTGTTGAGCTGCAGAGCTCTGACTGGGAGGGTTATGGTTATGTTGATCTGGTTTGTTTCAAGCTAAGTGAAGAAAGCTCTCTCTGAGGCAGCCAAGAGATGACGACACCCCCCCTCCCCCTCCGCCCCCAACACACACACACACACACACACACACACACACACACACACACACACACACACACACACACACACACACACTGTCCATCTCCAGGCACATTCAGAGCCTTTCAGGACTTTCATTCATGCAACAAGGAGTAGAAACACCTTTACAAACGGATGATAACTCTCACAATACTGATTCATAAACAGGGTTTTTATTGTTCCACTAAAGGAGACAGAGATGTGTAAAAGGAGGAAGTCATGACATCATCATAACTTATATAAAAACTTTAGGCAGGAGTACAGAGATGAGAGGGTGGGCGATGCTAATTCGTACCCACTGTTATACAAAAATGTGCGACTCCAAATGAACCAGTGGAGAGGAAAGAAAGGCAGTTTCTATAGTAACCGTCTTCAGGCTAAGTGGTTGTCTTTGCTCGCTCTCAGTTTTCTGTTGGTTTGCTCTCTTTTTCTCCCTTACGGTTTCCTTTTTTTTTTCTTTCAAATAAACCACTGACGACTTAAGTAAACAGCACAAAGGTGGACTGTGTTTATTACAGTTGAAAACGAGGAGATGAGAGGAGAGCCAGGTGTGTCGCACTAAAAGATCAGCACACGTAATCAAAAGACATCGACACAGAAAACAAAATGCTGAATGAGTCAGACAAATAAAGAAAACTCCATTTCCACTTGAAAATAAATCTTTTAGTAGCACAAACATGGAGGGGCGACATGGCACAACTAATTCTAGACATGCAGCAACTATTCCTGCCCTATATTTCATATTTAATCTGCTGTGCTGGAGGATTTCTTGGCCCAGTGCACTGTGTAATCTTGTCGAGGGGCAGATGGCACGCTCGCAGTGTCAATCGGATCTCCTGGATTGGGACGGTGTAGGAGGAGAGTTCTCCAGGGGCCGCCAGCACCAGGATCAGCAGGTTTGGCGGGCCAGCGGCGGCATCAGCGTGGCAGCAGACACTCAGTCCCGTCACCTTTTTTTCAAGGCTAAACCCAGACCGAGAAATGACCTTCAGCACAGAGGTCGACCGTGGACACAACGGCAGGCTGGGATTAGGATAAGCCGAGGATGCTGTGTAACAGGCCCGTCTTCTTCCTTCTTCCTTTCTCCAAACACACCTCCCAGATCCTCTCTCACTTCCACACCATGCTTACGCTGCTGTTTTGCCTGCTCGCCGGAGGGAGACGCGGATCACAGTCGGCCTGTTGTCAGAAAGCTGTTTACGTGCAGATATTTGCCTGCAGGACGTCACAAATGGACAAACACATGTTTTCTGTGTATTTTCAACCACAAGCACTTGTAGTGTTTCTGTTCTTGTGACAAATCTCTGGCACTATTTCTTTTTTATTGTTGCAGCCATCTCTTTGCCTCTGTGTTGCAGAGGATGGCGTCCTCACTACAGACAAGACAGTCTCGCTTTGGGCTCCGAGACTTCCTTTGTGACGATGCTAACATGCTAATGTTTAGCAGGTACGATGTTTACGATGTTTACCGTCTTTGATCAGCTGGTGAGCATGCCAATAATTTGCCAGTTCGCACTGAGGACGAAGCTCAGCTGAGGCTCATCGGTGTTGCAAAGTTGCAGCCTCCCCCTGCTCCATGCACATCACTGTGCTGCACACCGTTTGCAGGCAACAGGAGCCGTCTCTCGACTTTCTGAACACAAAGAAAGAAGAGAGTTTCTCCAGAAAAAAGTCACA
>NW_027185407.1:1517948-1550448 GCF_022577435.1 Embiotoca jacksoni | reverse complement strand
TAAAGGTCAGAATGATTACAACCTGTCTGGTTCGAGTGTCGTACGCTCTCTCGTGACAAGTTACTCTGAAAAATAGCCGAGACCTGAGTCACCACCCTCGCTATCTGCACTAATGTGACAGCTGACGGCGCAGTCGAATTCGTATTACCTCGGTCTGCCCTGTTGCTCTTTTTTTTCAACAGGTTTACCAACGTGGTCCAAACCCGCCGGGGAATCTCCTCCTGACAATCATGACATGGTGACAGTGTGGACAAAGAGTTAAAACACGGTAAGCACGGTTCGTCTGCCGAGAACGAGCTCCGATGGCGGGACAGAGTTCGTGTTGCGGCGGCTCTCAGTCCCAGTTCTCCCAGTCTTCATCCAGCTGGTGAGAGAGGGAAGAGAGGAAGAGTTCGTGAAATGACCCGGACTCAGTCAGGGCTCCGCCTCGGCTGGTGGAGCGTCACAACTTCTCGTGCGCAGCTGCTGACGCACTCTTTAGGTTTTCTGGGCGACTCGTAATAAACTGCATTACCCAGGGTGCCCTGCATGAACGCTCACCTGATCCCTTATGTGACATTAGCCTCACCATAACGTTGGCGCGGCTCCAATAACACACAAAGGGAACACAAACACATTTCGACGATGACTCAGCAGAGCTTCAGAAGTTGAACCCTGACAAAGCCTGTTGATTCCACCGGGACCGTTTCCGTGCGTTTGATTCAACCAACTGAATGGAAGCTGCGACACCAGCACAGAGCAGGAAGTCCAACAGGAACGGCGCAGAAAATACAGTCAGTTTTCAAAATAAAACCGAGCAGAGGAACGAAGTAAACGCGACATCAGAAACTTATCACATCAGCAGAAACACCTTCGTTTAAGATAACGGTGTCGTTTCTGTAAGTACGTCAACATCTTTTACATGATGACTGACGGGATGTTTTTACTTCTTCAAATACGTCGACTGTTTCTGACCAACTCTGAAGTTTACATGAGCAAAAGGCTAAAGTCACTCTCAGTCGGCCAAATGCCAAAACTTCCTGGTTCAGTTTCAAATGAAAAGCCCTCGTTTCAAATGAAAGTTCTCTGGCGCTATATATTAGATTTTCAGTCCGTCTTATCACTCTAATAATTAAAATGGTGATCCCAGTGATAAAATACATTTATGATGTGTGGACATCATCAATATTTTATATTCACTGTAGAAATTCAGAATGTAATTCACATATATTAGCTGATAAGTTTGCAAACATGTGAATAAGGAGAGCGTTGCCGCTCCGACTCCACATGTTAACGTTTATCTGTATAACGAACACTAACCTCTCCAGAAGCTTCGACTTTGGAGAGCGCGAGTTGGACCTCTTCTTCAGTCATGTCCAGGTCAAAGTCTTTCTCCCAGTCCTCGCTCACATCGGTGCTGGACCCTGCAGGGAGACAGACACATGAGACTTTGGCGGTGTGACCTCCACTCTGCTGCTTCCTTTAAGCCTGTTAAGTGGAAAAACTGAACTGAAACACAGCGCTGAACTTAATCCTGTTTGGATTTATACTCCCCAACCGGAGCAGTAAGGATCGAACTGCCCACTAAAATAAACTCCTCCTCAGCACCTCGTACCTTTCTTGCCATTGTTAGAGGGCGTCGACTTGCCGCTGTCAGAGTTCAGCTCGAACACTCTCAGGTCTTGTGGCCCTTCTTCCTTTGTGTTCTCGGGTTTGGAGGCTCTGGCTGTCGACCCGTCGACGGTGACCTCCGGCTGGGTTACGGCCTCCACGTGAGCCTCGGGCGGCGAGTCGCTCCGTCCAGGCGTCTTCTCCTGGACGTCCTCCAAGGTGGCTTCTGTCAGTTTCTTGGCCAGCTCGGCGGCGCCGGGCGCCGGCCGCACCTCCACCTGCGTCGGCAGGCTGACGCTGTCGCTGCTCACCGAGAGGGTGGCGTCCCGCTCCTCGCCGGGAGACAGGACGGGGCTCAGCGGGGTCACGCCGGCGAGACGGGTCGAGGTGCCGGACAGTTGGGTCGAGCTGCTGTCCAACGGAGGCGCGAAGTTGAGTTGAGATGATGACGTGGCGCCGAGGAAGTCACCTGACGGCAGGAGTAAAAGAGAGGCGGAGTCAGTGGCAGGTTGGAAAGTGAAGCTGACTGATAACCATCGTATACTGCTGCTGGCAGACCTTCCTCCTCCTCCTCTTCCTCCCAGCCCAGGCTCTCTGAGTGAGTACTCTGCTCCGCCCTCTGCTTCAGAGCCACTCTCCTCGCCTCCTCCTGGACGACACATGGAAAAAGAGGTTTTACTATGATGACTGAATCCTCATTTTGTCAGTGACGTTCAAGAAGAAGTCACGAATGACAACGATAACAGCAGAACCACTGAATACAAAATACAAACACACATTAGCTAATAATACATAACGGGAGTCATTATTAGCAATATGTAGATAGAATACATAAAACAAGGTCTCAGTGAATGGTAGGATGGATGTTAATGCTAAAAAACGCCTGATACTGTGTTAATGTGAAGAAATAATACCGACCCAAAATATTAGAGACACTTTTTCGTTAAAAAAAAAAAAAGCTGATACAGAACAAACATCTGTTTTCCAATAAAAAAAAAACAACAACAAAAAAAAGAAGTTAATTGGATCAGGGTGTCGGTTCATGATACAAACCAGCATTATGAACAAAAACATCTACGGTAAGGCTTAAACTGTCCAGCAGGTGGCGCCCAAGACAACACATTGAACTGATATGAGCGGACAGATGAATCCTGACAGGATAAACTGTTCTGTTGAAGTCAGTCTGAGCTCACCTGATCCAACTGGAAGACTTTGTAGAAATATCTCTGCCAGAACTCTGAATGGGCGACGGCTGCTGGCACCTGTGCACAAAAACACTGTTGTTATCTGGTTTGTTTGTTAAAAACGCAACGCAAGTCTGATGAGATGTTGACAGGAGCAACGGGTGATACCATTTTGGTGTAAAGGGATCGTATCGAGGGACTGTTGACCAAAAGCTCAGAGACTTCTCCTTTTTTATCTTCCAGGCTGAAACCGGACTGCCAGCTGTCAAACTGCTCTGGAGGACCTAAAAATAAACAACAACAATATTTAGAAAGCAAACCATGAACCAACTCGTCTACTCACACACCTGAAAGGTGTTTATTTTGTTGATTCACAGAGTCACCACAAAAAAATCCAGCAAATACTCAATACGTGTCATGAAATTAACAATCTCAAAGATCTCCGTTTCTCTTTCTTCGGCGGTCGCCGTGGTGATAAACAGAGATGCAGCTGTGTTGTTGGACTTCGCAGAGACACAAACAAACAACAGGCGCAGAACGACCGCCGCTCGGCGACCGACAGGGTTTCACTAATTGCGCGCCGCTTGCGATCTTTCCGAGGAACGTCTCCGCAGCTCGTTCAGCGCGTCGACGTAAAGACTCGGTCACCGTCGGGACAGACGTGTTTGACGTTCGAATGTTCAAATCGTGCCGACGGTCTGGGATGGACGATCAAAAATACAAACTACATAAAAGTGAATGAAAAAAACAAAAACAGATGCAGAGTAACATCACAAAACTCCAACAGCGCATCTGCTAACAAACAGAAGGAGGCTGCTCTCTCACCGTCGGGCTCGTTGCAGTACGTCGCCGGGTCCGCTTGCAAACTGTAGAGACGAGCCTGCAGGACAAACAAATGCTGAGCTGCGTTTGTTTTATTTCCACATGAACATCACGCCCGGTTTCACAGCCTCACATCTGCTCATAGGACATCAACTCGTAACTGAATCTGTCCTGAACAAACACATTGTCGAGTACGAAGACATCAACCAAAAGGTTTTTGTTCCTTCGTGTTCGTAAAGAACCACGAGCAGCCCGCTTCCTGCCGCGTCGGACCGACCTCCACAAACTCCACAGTAACCTGCGTACGTCAACAAAAACACCAAATGAAGTCCACATTTCAGCTGCCTAACATTCACCTTGGAGCTGTCGTAAACCTCCGTGGTTCCCGCTGGCGTCGCCACCAAAGTGATGACATCACAGTCGATGGTTTTGTCAGGGGGCGGAGCCAGCGTGTCCGTGATCACCCCTAAGAAACTGGACAGGCTCTTCTTCACCTTCTCCGTGGTCTCCGAGGATCCTTCCACCTGGAAACGGCAGCGACACGCAGTGAAGACGCTTTCCATCGGGAATCCGGACGGTTTTTGCGAAAGCGATTGTAACAAAAGGCCGCGACTTACAGCGAGTTTGTTCCTGACGGCCGCGGCCGTCGCCACGAGGGAGCAGGTGGTGTCATGCTGCACCACAGTGGAGAACTCGGTCAGGTCTCGCTTTATGAACTCTAAGGCCTCAGATGACTGGAAGGAAGAGAGTCACGTTAACACAAACAAAACCATGATGCAGCTTCAGGTGAGGAAATCCTGATTTCAGACTATAAAGATGTCACAACAAACAAACACTTCAGAGAACTCTTTAGGGAAAGAGTTCATCTTCAAACATATTTATTTCTTTTGTTAACATCTATAATTATGAATATTCAGTACCACTGGTACCCGTTTCCTGCATGTTATGTACATTAGCACACAAATGAACTGTAACTGTAAACTATGAAAGCTTTAGGAACCAGGAGAGAAGAGACATCTCCTCCAGGAGAGAAGAGACATCTCCTCTAGGAGAGCAGAGACATCTCCTCCAGGAGAGCAGAGACATCTCCTCCAGGAGAGCAGAGACATCTCCTCTAGGAGAGCAGAGACATCTCCTCTAGGAGAGCAGAGACATCTCCTCCAGGAGCAGAGACATCTCCTCCAGGAGAGCAGAGACATCTCCTCTAGGAGAGCAGAGACATCTCCTCCAGGAGCAGAGACATCTCCTCCAGGAGAGAAGAGACATCTCCTCCACCAGCTCATAAACATATAGTTGCGTGATCAGCAGTATTTATATATATATTATTATTATTATTATTATAATTATTATTGTTCTGGCTCAATCAGCCCAAACATGGGTTGTTTGAACCCAGACAGAAGTGCTGGTCTCCAGGACGTCCTGGTGGTGGATGGGTTACCTTGTCTTTGACGGCCTGGAAGCTCTGCTGCAGCCAGCCTCCCCACCAGCCCTCTCTGTCATCACACGGTACAGAAAGCATGAGGCTCACGAACAACAAACAAACAAACAAACAAACAAACAACACAGCTGAACGTTTCCAACCTGCTCGACCGGTCAGCTGAGCGACTCGCAGCTAACGAGTTAGCTGACGTCCGCTAACAGCCGCGATTCACGATCATTTACACGCGTGAGGATGAGACGCGTGAGGATGAGACGCGTGAGGATGAGACGCGTGAGGATGAACCGCTTCGTGGAGAAAATAACGAAAATAACGAAAGTCTGGCGGTTGTTGCTGCGTGATTCAAACAGATGAACGCGGAAGCTAACCGGGCTAGGCTAGCGCTAGCCTCGCCGTGTTTTGGTAAACAAACCGACTTCCTGAAGGAGTCCGGAGGTGCGGAGCGGCGGCGTCTCCCCGGAGGCGCCGCCGCTCCGCACCTCCGGTAGACACCCGGCGCACGGAGGAGCGCGGCGCCCGCACGGTGTCTGCGCTCTTTGTGACGTTAAACTACGAAACTTAAAAAAGTAATTTGCGACTCCTCTCACCCTTCAGCCATCTTCAGACGATGACATCATCAGCACTGACTGAACTCTGACCCCGGCCGCTGCGAGGCTTTGAAAACAAACAAACACGTGACCCGCTGTGACTTCCTCCCTGCGTGGAGATATTCACGTTTATAAAGAGACAACACTGTTTTAAAACTCTTCTTCAGATCGCGAACAGCAAAATGTTCGGCTTGTTAGCGCTTTCTACGGTGGCTGCGGAGGACCCGACAGATCGGCAACGCGAAGCACTGTCCAGTGGCGGAGGAGGAGGGGGGGGGTGGGGGGGCTTGGGGCTGCAGGGACACCACAGATATTTATAAACCACATATTCAGCATCGAATCACAGGTTCACGTATTACACTCAATTAGTGTAAAAATGTAAGTAAATTTACCTTTAAAAACAGGCAATCTTAAACCTTGAGTTTACTGTTTGATAACATACACTGAACATTATGGGAGATTTTAATGCGTCAGCTGCAGCCTTGGCATTGCAAGTCACGTGACCTGCGAGTGTCACCCAGTTTCACCTGGATGTGAGATTTGAGTTTGTACATTTTTCAAACTTTCTGGTCAAGCATCAGCTGAGCAATGTGTTTTTTAGCGTGAGACCTTTTTGAAGTCATCAGTTTCAAAATCTGCGTTCAGTGTCTGGCGTTTGCAAACCGTATTTTATTTGTGTGAAACGAAAAAAGACTTGAGTGGAAAGTGATCATTTGAAGAACTGTCACTGCAGTCTGAGACCACAATTTAGTGCATCGGGAAAAAAAAGGGGGGCAAACTGTGACTTAAATCTTCCATGATGAGGCAATAACAACTGAAGCATATGCAAATTGTTTTATTTTTTAATTAAAACTCATTTAACCAATAAGCTGTATATGAAACCAAAGCTTTCCTTCTTGAGCCATTATGTAGACTAATCAGCGTTTAGCAGCCGCAGCCTGAAACCCCTCATCAATCTCCTCCCCTCCGTACATCTGTGGCGGTGCATGTGATTGTATGTGCCCGCCATATTGCATATGCGCGTTGACCCCCAGCAGCTGTGCTTTCCCCTCATCAGTATTCTGGGTGAGAGAAAAAAAAAAAAAAAAGGAGGCCTGCAGGCTTTACTGAGCACAAAATGAGAAAGAACAGGCAACAAGCCTCTGGAAGTGTGTTCTCTCTTAATTGAAGTTCCCCTTCACCCAGACGCTGCACAATGTGTGCATATGTCCTCCAATATGTCTCCCCTGTCCAGCCCCCCACTCCTCTTAATTGGGTCTTTCAGTCCCCTAATTAACTCTGTCAATGCAGGTTGGGCTGAGCCAAGTTGGGATAAGCACTCCCCTATTGATCAGTATCTGAAGCAGTTAACTTATCCATCTGTCTACACGGGCACGGACACTTAATGCACAAAGGGGAATTTGTAATATCATCACTGCATCCTTTGTGTTGTTAAACACATTACTGCCTTTTACTTTTGTGATTCTTGCATTTCACTATTACTTACAGATACGCAATTAAGTAAGTCAATTTAATTTATAATTTAAGGCTCAATGAAGAAATCAAAGTTCTATGGTGATGCACTGAGTCGTCTCTCCTCTATATAAGCATTCACTCCATCCAATACTAGAATCAATAGGATATATGGAAATAAGCACGTCTGTTTTATGCTTTTCTATTTCTCTGCTACGCTGCACTTACCAGACTGATACAGCTAATTATTTTAAAGGTTATTTTTCATACAAACATGAAAAAACCATGAACATGACAAAAAACAACAACTAGCTATGACATGATGATAGGGGACATTTGTTAAAACAAGAACTTTTGCTTATTTAATATTGTGAATGGAGCCCTTTTATTTGTAATACTCGTGTTTTAACACCCGAATTTGGACTTACAAATAAAGACCCTGAATTATTTTTCCACTCTGACTAAAATACATCAGTCTGTTTAATTGTGAGAGTTAATTGAGAACAGCGTTATGACTAAAAGCAGTGCTGCCACTGCTGGTTAGCGTCTGCTAAAGAGCATCGTGATGACAGCAGCGGCTGACCGTAATGGTCCACAGAGGACATGTCCATATTGTATGATTTAAGAAGCATATCCATTACACACTGCCGTCATCACACCCTCACACACACACACACACACACACACTCTCCAGACTGCTGATGCCACACTGTGGGTTAACACCATCTGGTGCCGATCAGGAAACACCAGCTTTGCACAAGTCAGTGTCTCTAATTATCTACCTAGAGCAAAAGGAGGCCGATCCCCACTAATCTCCACAATGTGTTCTGCTTCCCATTCCCACCTGTGCCCCAGTAAAGGGGGGGCGGGGCGTCTTGTGGGAGGACCGGGGTTTCTGTGTCAAGGGACCGGGGACCAGGTGACGCTGCAGCGCCGGTCCCCACGACAGAAGCTCCACCGCTTGGTTTGGCTGGCAGCTGCCTCCCCCACTGAGACATCCCACAGCTGACAATCCCCCAGCACTGACAGGGGCTCTTTACAGTGTCAATAGCCTCATATATTAGAGCTAACCGCCTTTGTGGTGAGCGAGGGTGTCAGGCCTTTTGGCCCGACAGCGCTTGTTACCATGATGAAATGTAGATTGAATGGAGGGGGTCTGTGTCCCAGGCACGAGAGCTCGGACTCCCCCGGCCTTTGTGTCCCGAGCGCGGCTATTGTTCAAACCCATTCAGGGTTCTCGGGGTGGGAGGGGGGAAGGGGGGGGGAGCTGGGTGAGAATGGGTTACATCTCTTCATTTCTCCCCTGATCTCCAACTCATCTGTCAGCCGTGGGAGGATAAGCATGTATTTTACACGCTTGATTTGTTGCTAAGTGAAGGCCGGCCATTGTTGACTTGTTTGACTAAATCATGTTCATGGCAATCAATGTGTACACAGTGTGCATATAGTTATGTTTGGGGTTTATTGGAGGACGAATCATTGTTATGAATCAGCTGGAAACTTGACTCTTAACACTCATCTCAACCAAAATCTGATTGAAATATGTGGTGATAGTTTGTGGAAAATAGTCGTTCACCAAGATTTTCAGTCTGACCGCATTACGTCCTCTACTTTAAATTTGCCCTTTGTGTGCCTAAATCCATGTTCTTATGAGACAGTGACAAATGGCTGGCCCTCGAGCTGAGGACATGGCCGTGTCCCTCGCCTGCGTCAGACAAAAGTGACGCGCCGTCCTGGCGCCTGTGTCGTCCTTTCATCTCCTACACCCTGTTGAGGTGAAGATGGATGGTCCCCCGGCTCCACAACGCCACATTCAGCCTCTGTGCTGGCGTATTGTCTCGCCCTTCTGTCCCTCCTCAGCTCTTAAGAGGTTAGTCTGTCCGAAGCTGGTTAGCAACCAATGACACCCTTTCCTACATATCCACTTTTTGCACAGATGCCTCGGCCCTTCGAAGCCCCAATAAAACCCTTCAGTTTAGTTAAAGGAAATGTTGCAGTGTTGTTCTGAAACTGCTTTTATTTGTACGTATGTGTCGAAGAAGAAGTAGCTGCCTTATAAAAATAAATATGATCTATATTGTTTTTTAAACATCTGATTTGTTCTCACTAAAGAGATAAGGAAAAACTTACAGACGCTCACATTCGTAAGGAGAAGAAGAAGGCAAACGAGAATTATTATTAAAACAGAATTTTAATTTAGGAAAATAGAAATGCACTTTCTGAAACACACCAGTTCCATTTTGACAACGTTTCACCACCACAGATCTCAGATAAATTACAGACTTTGCAACTCTGATAAAAATCCCCAGTGCATTCAGAATATTTCTGTATAAACAATGCAGAAGAGACAATTGATAAAAAAAAAAAAATAGCAGCAGTTTGAATCGAACAACATATTTACAGTATGTACAACAAGACGAGGCACCGGCCGCCATTTATCAGTTCATCAGTCGTATGTGACCCGTTTGGTTCATTGCACTGATCCAGAGAGTCACTTGTTCATAGACAGGCTGTGTAACGTGGCGGTGGGCAGAGGCTGGCAGAGTGAGCAGGGGCAGGGCATGCCTGGGAAGTGCCTGTAGGAGCCAGTCAGGTGCAGCGGTTCCCTCTGAAGGCCCTGGACTGCAGTGTGAAACCCCAGGAAGCTGGCTGACGGAGGGGAGTGCGGAGCTGGGCCTGAAGACGGAGAAGATGAGTGATGCTGGAGAGACGAAGGCGCGCTGCCCACCAGAGCGTGCAGCGACTGGGCCAGAGGATGCAGAGGGAGGTGGGCAGCGGTGGCTGCAGGGGTGATGGTGGGGTGGGGAGCGCTTCTCTGGATGGCAGCACTGCTTCCATAAACATCCCCGACCAGTTTCTTCATCTCCTCCAGAGAGCTGGACAGCATGAGGATGTAGTTGCGGGCCAACAGCAGGGTGGAGATTTTGGACAGCTTGCGGACCGAAGGTCCATGAGCGTACGGCATGACCTCCCTCAGGCCATCCATCGCCTGGTTCAGATCGTGCATCCTTTTCCTCTCCCGGCTGTTAACCTTCAGCCTCAAGTCCTGCCCGTCTTCCTTGCCGGGCTCAGACCCGGTTTTGTCCTTCCCGCCTCCGCCGCAGTGCTCCGTCCCGCCTCGGCCGGCCCCGCTGGCCGCTCTGCTCTCCTCGCAGTATCTCTGGAACATCTTGTTGGAGAAGAAGCTGCCAGCAGAGTCGTCCACCACCAGGTCTGGGGACGAGGAGCGGCTGCAGGTGGAGCCAGTGTCAGAGTCCATTTTCGTTAAAGCAGGAAAAAATTCAGGAGAAACTGAAAAATTATCAAAAAAATAATTAAAAACTGAGATTCTGAGTTTAGGGCTTAAATTCCTAGTTTTAGAAGTTCCTTGTGGTTTGGCAGCTGTCTCACTCCTGAGAGTTTCAGTCTGATGATCAGTCCACAGGAGTGAGTGTGTCTAAACTGTCACCCCGTAGGCCCACTGGGGTGTATTTATACAACCGACACAACAAAGGAACAATAAGCCGCATAATGAGACACTTACGGCCACAGCCAATTGCAGAAGGGACACACTTTCACCCCCCCCTGTCACACCTCCTTCTTGCAGCCCCCACTTCACTTCCCACACCCACATTTTACTCTCCCAACGCTGCTGCTGAGCCCCCTACACATTAACCAAAACAGGGGTAGCCTCACATTAAGTGTTAAGCTGCACATGAGGAGTTAACCAGGGCTGTGTTAAAACTTTCATAAAAGACTGTCAGGATTTATGTGAAAGTAAAATTGCTCAGATTTTAAAGTGTGATCTGGTAAAAACACTCCAGTAATTTCCACTATAGTTTTGTTGACACTCAAAATGAAGTGAAAGCGAGAGTGTGAACCTAAAGAGTTCATCTGCCCCGATGCATCAGCTCGAAAATGCCTTCAAGACCTTATTTACATATGGTAACCACGAGATACTTGGGAGAAAGGTATGAGGCACCGTATGAGGTACTTAAACATGTAAAGAGCAGCGTTAATGGCAGACTAGGTACAATTTAACCGGGAGCTTGAGACAAAAGGGGTCAGATAAATTTGACTCGGCTCCCCAAACAGTCTGTGAAATCGCATCACTATCACTGGAAGGGGGTCCTCCAGTCGGGGAGGAGGTAGTTAAAAAGATACTAAATGAGTGGGCAAGGCATTGTTGTCCCCTAATTCAACCATAAAGCTACTACTTTCCCATTTATTTAAATGCTTTTTATTGAAGTTTATCTTGGCAGCTGCCTGGAAAATGAGAACACTTGAGAGAAATTACTGTGTTGCATTTGCCTTATTTTAGATGGAGAAGTTTAGACATATAAATTCCTTCCAAGCCTGATGTCCAACATGCAGCTGCAGATCTAATCTTGTGGCGGACTTCTCAGCATCTTTCTCTGCGGTGTTCAGAAGCTGGATTTCATCGCTGAGCTCAGGAATTTCCTGCCTCCCTTCTGCCAAGCAGAGCTTCAGCCAGAGGGCCAGTAGTCTGAGAATATAATAACACTCCTCTCATGTGTTCCCCTGCACACAGAGCAGCACAAGAGAGTTGCAAAAACATTGGTTTTGTGAGCCTTGGACTGATGCATTGATTCTTGCCTGCAGCACAAAAACTGCAAAAACCATCGTCCAAGATTTTATTCAGTTCAAGTGGAAGAAACGTGTTAGAGGCGTCATACCTGGAATGTGTTGTGTTTATCTGGCACCTCATCTGAGTAACGGTTTGCTTTCCTCCGCGTGGTACTGAGGAGGACACCCTGGTTTATATTTACCCAACACTAATGAAAGTCTCCTCCAACCGAGAGCGTCTTTGTGCAGCTTCATGAATGTTCTTGAAATCCACTGTCTTTTCTTTCATCTTTCATCTTCACATCAATCTATTAATTCCCACTCAATTTTCAAAACTCTGTGTTCAAATCCCTTCCATCATTTAATATTTATGAATAACCTAACTCAGAGCTAAGGGACATCAAAGGTCCAACCAGAGTGTCAAAAAACACCAACTTTAAGTTGGTTATCGATCATAAAGAATTTCACACACAGGACATCAAGTCATAAGCAAGATTGAACTTTTATATAAAAACACTACAGCAGACTGTCAAATGATTTTTATCAAATAGAAATAAAAAATAGTTGTGTAAGAAATGTATAAGAAATGCACTGAGGTGTGTTTTTGTGCAGGTTGTTGTCGCTGTGACTGTAACATGTGATCCTAGCAAACATTAACAGACCACCTGCTTCAGTCACTATAATAATAATCTTCCTCCCTGGACCTAAATCTGTTTTCAAAGTCAAAACTGAAAAGGGCCCAAAGGCCGTCAAGGAAAGACAAAATGTAAAAATTGTAAATTCAGTAAGTGACTACCTCCAAATGTTTTTCAGTAAGAGGAAGTGTCATCAGTGTGTTTAAAAAAGACTATTGCATGAGCCTGTATAATCTAACTAACTAAACCAAACTAATTTAAAAGTCAATCTACATTTGTCCATCCAAGAACTAAACTTGTAACTGTTCTCAAACACCTCTCTGTAATTTGAGGTCAGTTATAATAGTTAAATGGCTTTAAGACTTAATTAACATAAATGTCTCAGGTTAAAAATCTAAAATGTCTTTCTATCAAGAGGCAATTTTTCCAAATGCCCCCATTTGTTTGAAAAAGTCAGTTTCCAAACATTTAACTGAAGACAACAAGATAAATCTTTCTTAATTCATCTTCTGGTACTTTTCTGTTCTGATATTCTTTGTTTCAATTCTCTTGTTTCTTCTTCAAATCGTTTTCACACATATTAATGTGAAAGGAACACTGACATCCTTCATGTTGCATGAAATCAATCCTCTGATAACAAACTTGATAAAAACAGACTTGCATGTTGCAATTTTGACGACTCTCACACCGTGTGTGTTATCTCCAAGTAAGAAGTCCTTCTCATTCACTCACACACACATGGACGTACAAAAAGTTGGGAGTGTGAATCAAGCGGGCCCTCAGGACCCCCCACCATGGCTCCATCAGGGGGCCCCGCAGGGTGCTCCGGCTCAGCCAGCATTCACTGATATTATAATTGGGGGAACCTCGAGAGCCAACATCGGCCATTTATTTGGAGCATATGGATTTTCCCATCGTTAGGCTCCGAGCCAACATGGCTGCTGGACTCTCGGCTGCTAATTGGGTCAGGTCCTAATTAACTACGTCGGACACAATGGTCCGGATTTCATTCTGTTCCCGTCTTTCAGACCTTTTAATGGCTGGTTCTGTGCCACAGTTCTTCATTGTCTACTACGACACTCCAAAGAGAAGAAAACGATCCATAATGTGGCTGTAATAGTCTTAATGAAATATCTATATATCAAGGAAACTGTGCCAAGTTCTTCTTAACTCTACATGAAGTTAAATTAGTGAGATTGTCACTCATGTAGAATGAATGTGGATATGCAGCAAAGAGCAGCAGGAAAGTACAATCACAAAGAGAATATATAAGGATCAGTGTGTGTAATCAGTCCTTCTCTTACTCCATTATTATATGTATGAGCCGGATAAATCCCGTTCTCCCCCTCATACTTATTCTTATTCATGTGTTTACAGAGGCAGCGGGCCACACAGAGAGACACACGGCTCTCTGAGCTTTGCATTTTACGAATGAAAGCGTAGCCACCCTCCATGTTTCCACATAATCCCTCAATTTTTAACCCTACCTTTGAGTGTTTGACTTTCTTCTCTGGATGCCATCTTTCAGGAACCTTCATCCAATTCATGGCTCCCAGACAGACTTTTTTTTTTTAAGCTTTAGAGACCCTTCTCTTTCTGCCGCCTCACAGGGTGCACTCCAATGAAAGTGCTCAGGTGACCAGAAAATGAGGGCATTATCACAGGCATATGCTTGTGGTGACAGAGGATCAGGCGAGATTAGGGCCTATCATGGCTCAATAAAGCACTAAGCTGAAGAATAAACCTGCGCTGTGTACCGTCGGGCTTCCTTCACTCTCCGCTGGTCATTGTTTAACAGGATCAGTGGGCAGATATCCTGCACACACAAACACACACACACACATACACACTGGGCTTTAATCTGGGCATGTGGTCGAAATCAGAGCCCGCAGAGGACACACAGTAGCGTTCGGTCGCCACCATTTTTCTCTGAGATCACAGCAGGACAAGTGTTCAGCCGGAGCTGATATGTGGAATTGGTTTGGTTCACTTTATCTGCGGATCTGAACGTTTCCTTCCGAGTACCGATGTGTGGGGAGAGAGATATAAAGTTGTTCCACAAAGTGTCTGAACGGGACGACAAGTGTTTCTGAGAGAAGGGAGTGCTGCCCTTTGTTATCTCTCTCCGCTGGGACAAGCTGCTCTGTGATTTATTCATTTACACTGCCTGAAACAATTGCATTATCTCAGCCACAACAAAAAGACACAAAGGCACGATGAAAATCCCCCAGGATGTTTATGAGTCACTAAAGAGTCCAATAACTTTCCCCTTCATCTCTAAGCGGCCACGGAGGATTGCATGCTGTGGAGGGCTGCAGGGCGAGGGCAGTCAGTGGGGGGATACAGGCCCAGGGAGCGGTGCTGATTATGGGGAGGATAAAAAGAGTCCAGGCCCTCTCCTCTGCAGCTGAATGGGGTTCGGTCAGCAGGCTGTCCCATACACCGGCCTGCTCCATGCTGCTAGAACTTCATAAATTACCCCACAATTACCCCGGGGGGACGCAGAGGGAGGACAGACAGGCGAGAGGGGGAGAGAGTGAAAGGGGAAAGAGCAGAACCGGTTGCCGAGCAGACCATCATCAGGAGGTGCGGGGACCAGGTCCAGATGTTGGCCTTCAGGTTGCTTTAGGGCCCAAATGATGGCGGCCTCCTGAGGACTGTCACGACGGAGATTCACGTCTTAGAACTGGATTTGGTCATTTTTTTAAAGAAGAAACACGTAATTCTTCTTCTTACAAATGAAAAATAATAAAATGCACCTTTTCTTTGTTTATTACCCCTCAAGAGTTCGTTGGAGATGGATGCTTCTGTAAAATGGACAATACTGAATCAAACTGCTTAACTGACTTAATTAGCCTTTTCTGTTATTGTACTTTAACTGTGACATCATGGTATTCAAGACAATCCAATGTGTTCAGCAAACATGGCTCACTTTAAGAGCAGCTTCTGAAGTTCACAAAGGTCCAAAATCACCCCTTCATTCCTCCGTATGTAACGGACACTCAGTAGTTTACTCATCTGTGAGCAGTAAACTCAGATTCAAGAGAATTACTCTTTTGACATCGTCACTCACATTTGGGAGTCGTGCAACTGTAATCTTTCCATCCACCAAACGTGGTGCATTGCATTGTTAGACTGTACATGACACAAACATTACTTCTTTTTGGTCCATTGTGGAATTTTTCTGGCACTCTATAGTTGATAAATTTGCACACATAATTTGATTTTGGAGATTCAGACACATTTGTTTTTAAATATAAAACTCAAAACTTTTACATTTTAAGTGGTTACATCGTAAAATATAAGTTACCGAATAGAAGTTATCTGTTTCATGAAAACTTTGAAAGCCTGTTCACTGTTAAGAGTTGAATCACCCAAATTACAGCAAAAACATTTTCATGCATGCACGCTTTGTGTTTTATTTGTTCCAGGTTCATATCCGTCTCACGGACATTTCTGCATCCACTCAGACATTTGAACAGTTAGCAGAAGTGAAATACAATTTGATTTGTGCTTTGAAAAGCAACATGTGTATAAAAAAACAGCCTTTGTTAACTCTAATAATCCAAAACACATGCCGTCAACAGTTTTACATTATTTACAATGACAAATGTTTAAAGGGAAGTCTGAACAATCCTCACCGACTGTTGAACATTTTGATATTTAATGCTGAGAGCTCCACAAACAAAACTCCGATCACCTCAACACTCTTTGGATGGAGGTAGAAAGATGGAAATCCCTAAATAATTATAATAAGACTCATCTGCACTGCAACGTAACATGGAATAAATAGGCCTATGATGATTTTCTTTGACATGAGGTGACTTTTTTAAGACCATGATTGATCACTGATATTGTTCATAAATCAGTAAAAAAGCAAAAATCTATTTTCACATAAGGATGTATGAGAATAAGTTGTCGTAGAATTAAATCATGTAAATTCCGATCAATCAAAAAACACACAGACCTACAAGCCTATACAGATGCACACACTTACACACAAAGTGTATCTGTTTGGCATTGTGTCGGTCACACTTTTGAACAGTTGGCCGCTCACTGGTGCACGGGGGTGGCTTTGTGTTGCCGTTCTGACCCCCCCCCCCCCCCGTCTCTGTGTTATGCAGTCTGATAAAAAAACCGGGGACCTGCTCGCCCAATAATCTCCCTCCCTGAAGCCCAAGCACGACTCCTGCCTTTCATCAGCACCATTGTTTCAGTCTGTTACCTCCGCTTGTGCTCCTTCACCACGGCAACACACACACACACACACACACACACACACACACACACACACACACACACACACACACACACACACACACACACACACACACACACACACATATCCCCATTCCCAGCCCCTCCTCCTCCTCCTGCATCCCCGTCCCATCTGTGGATAGGCCTGCCATGTGTCTATTCATAAGGGTGCCGGCGGCAACGCCACTGTATGTGGACAGTACATGAAGCAGTCCTTTTGTGTTGGGCTCCATCCTCAGCCACTCACCGCTGACCCCGGGGTCACCGCGCACAATAACCTGAGTGTTGGTGGCCACTGGCTATCCTCATTGGCCGGTGATTGACGAGCTGATCGATGGTGTGTGTGCGAGTGTGCGTGCGCCCACACGTGTTCGGCTGAATCAAACATGTCCGTTTTGGTCTTTTGAAGGCATCAGACTGGTTAGTGACACACAATTGACTTCTTTTTTAGCTTGATGTAGTGAAATGAACAACTGCAATTAAGCTCAATGGGCACACGCCTTGTCTGGACAGAGCGCGCCCAGTGGAGCTGTACAGCTGTAATGTTACATTTAATACTCCACCTACTGTCTTCGTGTGTTTCTTTGTAAGCGACTTGGCTCATAAACATCAGATCATTTACGTTGAATTCTGTCTTCTGCCTTCAAACTGTCATTTTGATATCATCGTTCCTCTTTTCCTCTCTCGCTCTTTACCCCCTGCCTCTTCCTTTTTTGTATCATGGCACCACACACACACACACACACACACACACACACACACACACACACGCGAGTCACTGTCGGGGCTCAGGTGGGCGATTACGGGCCCACATTAAACCTTAATTCACATTTGGCTGGATCTGAATACTGATGAGGAGATCTGCTCCTGTGGCACATTATCATCTAGTGTCCAACATGGCTGACACGCAGACACAGTTCCTCCTGCAGGGTCGGAGGTGTGACTGAGTCCTGTGGGAGCGACGGGTGCGGGAATAAAACACACAAGCATAATATGAAGCACAAACGCAGCGTAGCCGCGTTGTTCTTCTTTGGATGGAGATGGAGTTTCTGACCTGTCTCCACGATCTGAGAACTGTCGTGCTGCTGTCCTTGAACAGAGATGCTTCATATTCTGCTTCGATCCAACTTTTGACCACAGCTTCAGTCTTCATGGAAATCCTGAGGTCTTCACCCAGGAGGATGCAACAACTGGAAACAGTCCTCAGTGGAGCAGGGCCGGACCCATACATCATGCTGTGACTCTGGGTCTGGTTTTATCAGGCCAGATGTCAGCACCTTGGGTGAAATCACGTGACTGCATTCGTTTGTTTTTTACGCAGTTTTGTTTTTGTATTCCTTTTCGTGGTTTCTTGTCCTCTCTGCCACGCCCACCTCACCTGCAGCCCATCAGCCATGTGTTCATCATGTCCTCCCAGTCCACCTCTACTCGCTCACCACTTCCTCCACGCTCAGAGCTTTGTTTTTTCTCCCTTCTGTCTTTCCTGCCGTTGATCCTGTCTTTACTTTGGACTTTGCCTCAAGCTGATTTTTTTTTGTGAGTATTGTTTTCCCCTCTTCAACCTTCCTCCCGTTCTGTGTATTCACACTTCACACTTGATGTGACAAACTGCATTTTTACACAGAAGAAAGACCGGGGTTTGTTGCTGTAACTCAGTCGACAGTGTGACAGCAGTTAAAGAGGATCTCTTGGCAGCCAGGACGGACAGGAGGAATGATTACAGGAACCAAGGTACATATATGTGAGTATTGTTATAATTGTTGTTTTTGTTCCATCTAATATCTTTCAGTAAAGCACTTTGTAACTATTTTTAGAGCAGTTATACAGTTATGCCATCATGTAATATAATTAGCATAATTATCTTACATTTCATTTCTAATTGCTGCCCGGTGGTTTCTATGTTAGTTTTACGGTACGCAAAGTGCCAAACTAATGTGGAATAACCGCAAGGGTCAATGGCTCGATATCTGCCATAACACATTCATGTAAAATGTTATTTAGTCACTAATTGATTCCATGTTTTTACGTTAACATGGCTCAACCAATCATGACCAAGGGCTGGAACTGAAACGTGTATAGCACTCTGCAAAGAAAAGCATAAGGATGACCTATAAAAACACAATTAAAGGGAAATAAAATCACTTCATTGCATGCAGCGATAAGTTTCCCCAAATTAACACATTAGATCATCATACCTAATTAAAATATTATTGTACTTGCTTTATTATTGTATTCCACATTATCTGAATGAGGAGTCCCTGTGACCTTCTCTATGCTTATTTATCACTATTCTTGAGTTAAAAATAAATCTTGCAGTTTGATGGCCCCACAGTTTTTATGAAAGGGAAAGTACACCCTGAGATTTCTGCCTTCACAGCTGAGAGCAACACGTCTGTTAGTGAGCTGCTGCACCAGGTGACTATCATATGGCCGTGTGGCCTCACAGCACGGCATCAGGGCTGAGTGTAGGTTCATGGCACCTTTGTTATTGTTTTCACTCTTTGTCTCACTTTTCCTGTCTCGGAGAGAAGCGGGCCTCTATGTTTGGCCCTGCTGAGTGCCGCATTAAATATCAATACATGTTTACGAGGGCCCAGAAATACTCGACGCAGGGAAGATGCAGTAAAGAGAGAGGAGAGTGCATGAAGATGTTAACTGGGGCAGAGGAGCAAAGAAGGAGTGGAAAATAGACTCAAATGTGAGGGAATATGAAAAGAGCACTGCATGGGAGCAGATAACCGCCCACCTGTTGCTGCTGCTGCTGGTTGTGTTTCTGTCTTTTTACAGTCTAAACCATGTTAATCTGTTAGGCAATGCATCTTTAATTTGTAGCGTTAATTCATTATTTTATTTATGTTTACCAAGCAGAAGCACAGAAGAGCATAAACTATCCTTTTTAAGTTTTCAAGTAATCTGATATTCATGATGTGCTGATTCTTGAAAAGGTTTTAGGGTTACAGAGTAATGAAGCGCCGACTTAAAGCCAGAGTACGCAGCACTTAAACAAAAGCTCCCATAAAAGTACAGCTCTAGTGACTGTGTGGCAGTATATTTGGGGGGCAGTGGGCAGGAGGGGGAGCGCCCCAACTCCAGCCTTTAAAAGATTAACCCCGAGCCCACAAAGGCAGCGGGGGCTGCGGGGCCAGGCGGGGGCGTGAGTGGGCCACTCGCTGGTTAAATATTGGCCGTCGTGGATCCCCCGTCATTGTCTAGTTAGCAGCTCTGGCCCCCGTTAGCAGCGCAGACACACATCTTGGCAGCCGGAGTGAGCCGATACAAAGGCCGTCGCTGCCCGAAAGGCAGAGATGGAGATGTATGGGTCCGGGGTGGGGTACTCGCCACGTGGGGCCTGTGGTCGTAAAGCCCAAAGCAGGACAGATTGGACGGCAGAGCACCCCCCTCCCCCCCGGTCCTAGACTCTCTGTGTGTCGGTGATGTGACAGTGATAAACGGGACGCACGGCCTTCCAGAACAACAAACAGACACTGCCTCATTTCCCCAATGTGGGCGAGGGCAGGCATAAAGGAGGTGCCATCCCATTAGAAACTGGGCTCAATGCTGCTGAGGCTGAGGAAGGGAGGGGAGGGGGGGCAGCAGAGGGCCACTCGACCAGAGGCCCCCAACCAAGAGGGGACAGCTTTGCTGTTTTGTTTTCTCTAAAAAGTGTCATAAAAAACTCTCCTTAATTGGTGCTCCATAAAATTAGCATCTCCAAGCCGATTAGATTTCCTCTCTCCTCCGCCGCCATTGTTCCTCTCGGTGACCCCGTCACTGCCATTCACTTTTCATCCTTTCACAATTTTATTGGGCATCAGAGAAAGAGGAAACTCTTGTAAGATTGTGCCCTTTGCCCTCCACTTCTCCTCCCGTTTGAGTTAACCAAGTCCCCGTTTGAAACGACTGCCTTCTGCTCGGCCGCTGAACACTGAACTCATGATGACACACTGACTTTGGTTCTGTTAAACCCTTCAGTTCACTCTGAAAACCAAAGTGTTGAGGTTTACTTCTGGTGCACGCCACACGCCTTTCTGTTTGGCCCACGAAAACCAACTCGAGCACAACTATTCGCATTCCCATGCGTGTTACAGTGAGCATTGTAAAAGCCTCTAAATAGATTAACCACACTTCCTCAAAGTAGAGCCATTGTGCTTCGCTGAAAAAAAGTTTCCCCTTCAGCAGAAACCCTGTTTATAGACATGTCAGAGCAGCACAGACTGAAATATAATCCCATTAACTTTGAATGGCAAGTCTATTACTCTGTTGCATAATGTGTCTCGCTCTGCATGGATAATCGCCATCTCGGTGGAAACGGCAGTGAGATAAAGGGATTTCAGACACTTTGACGTCTTTATGGATGGAGTAATATGATCGCTGGGACCGTCCGCTCCCCCGGCAAAGTTCAGGCCGTCTAATTCCTCCGATCGAAGATGTCATTGAGGGTGAGTGATGCCTGACTGCTTCATAGTGGGCTATAATGTCTTTATGTCATTTTATGTGTTGTTCATTTTGTTTGAGATGGAAATAAAGTGGGTTTTAAGAGGGACAATTTTAAATTCCTGATCAGCAGGCTTTGAAAGATTCAAAATACACTTTGCGCAAAACAGAGGGCATTAAAATAAACTGCTAGTTGCAGGAAGATTATTTATTGTTTGCTTACTTGCAGAAAAGTGGTTTCTTTTCTGCCATGACTATTATTTTATAAATATTCCTGATTCAAGTTCAGATACTTGGGCCAAAATATGACCCGAGTCATTGTATGTCGAGCAGCAGTAGGAGGGCCTCATGAGGTTGTTAAGGTCTGTTACATTGATATACGCATATCTTGGGGAAAGTGAGGGTTAAAGAGTGGGAATGTCTCCCGACATTGTGATGCAAAGGGCACGGGAGGGTTAGACCAGGTTCTACTTGGCCCCCTGACCCGAGACCTCTTTGATGCTTGCAGCCTTCAGGACGTGGGCCCCCGAGGGGGGTCAGTGTGGCGCGGCCCTGGGACCCGACCACTGCCACGGAGTCAGCGGGATTCTGGAACAAACTTTTGTTCCTAAAGAAAATGTACGCGGCTTTGGGTGGGACTCGGGGAAAGGTCACATACTAGCTGTGGGGGTGGGAGTGTCGGGGGGAGGGACGGGGAGGGGGAGGGGGGGGGTCAAAACAAACAGTCTGGGGGAACAAATCAGGACACTTTCTCAGCCATCAGTTAGATGATGCATCCACAATATCCAGCCTCAAAAAGTTGATCTAACATGTCCATGTGAGACCTGCAGCTGGAGATTATTCACCCCAAAGCTTGATGGCATCAAATACAAATAGTCCAGAGATGAAGCTTTGGATCCCTGCTGCAAAGAGGGGACATTTACAGCATGGATATTGTTATGGTTGAAAAAAAAAATCAAGAGGTTCTTTGGCATCATACACATTATCATACATCTCGTTATTAGTTTACCTCACAGATTATGTTTTAAAATACCACCGTAATCAAATTCAGCCTGATGGACGATGTTATCTTCAATATCCACTCTGCTCCATCTGCAGTGCCGAGCACCACTCAGTCTCCTTCAGTACGACTCTTATCGTTGGTAACTACCAAACACTGAAGACTGAAACTGGATCAAACCCTCTCAGATCAATAGTGGCAGCTGTGTGGAGGTTGGTCCTCGGTTTCACATGCTGAGGCATCCCAGCAGCCTTCTGGGAAGACGAGACAAAAAAAATAATAATAATAATAATAAATAAAAAAAATAAAAAGACATAAATATATATAAATATAAAACCCTCACTGTGTGTCCTGTCAGGATTTAACAGAGACTAGTGAGACTGCACACTTCCACCTTCTCTTACCCAGAACTTCACTTCATTCACTGTGTTATATCAGGATTGATCCTGTCTCTCCAGTGATGGTGGAGTTTTCATGTTGGTCATTTTACAGTCACATGTTTCACAGATGTCAATCATACACACTGTATCTCCATCTGATCTCTCAGGTGAGCCACACAAACATTGGCACCTTATGCAATAATGAAATTATTTGTTTCTTTGCTGTATCTGATTTGCTAAAGATACGCCACTAAAATGTATCAGACATTTCTTAAATTATTTCTTAAGTATTTTACATACAAAATTAAATAAATAATTTAAATACTAAATAAAACCCTTTGTTTTTGATTCAATACAATTAGAGCTGAAACAAGCTGATATTTCAATAGCTGTTTATAAGTCCTTTTATATAACAGTGGGAAATATTTCATAATTCCATCTTCTCAAATGTGTTTTCCTTGTTATTGTGTGAATAATTACAAAAGTCAGTACTTTTGGCTGTGAGGGACTTTCAGTTTTTTTAATTTTTTTTTATCACGATTCTCTGAAGGTTGAGAAATCAAACAATTAACTGATTAATTAAGAAAATAATTAGTATTGAAAAAGTCATCAGAGCAGAAGTGCTATATGAAGGATATATACTAGAAACCTCAACCGGCTGAAAATTAGATAGGCAGGTAACTTTATAACATCAAAACACTCCAGTACTTTTATTTTGAATGCTTTATGTTTCCTGATCATATGATGAAATCCTGGATATGAGTGTCCTGACTGACTGGGAAAAAAACAAAAAAAAGTTTGTAACCTGAACTTACTGAAATCAATGCTTTTGTATTGTATGATTTTGCACACATGGATTTTTTTTGAGTCAGTCAAAAGCAATAACCCCACAGAGGAGGTTACAAAGGAGGATTTAAAGGATATAATGCGCCCTCTAGTGGCCAAATGCGACCACCAGCTTTTAGGGACTGAAATGCAGGTCTTCAGTTCCTAAGATGAACAAAACAAGGAATATGAAACCAAAAAAATGATTAATTTCACTCACAGGATCTTACAGAAATATATTCTATCTTCATGCAATTGCAGGTTTTTTTTCTCTCTGTTGTAATGCATGATGATAACTCACAATCATTTTAGTGTTATTTATTTTATAAGTGAATTGCATTCACTTTCTTGATATGACCCCCCCCCCCAAAACACACACACACACACACACACACACACACACACACACACACACACACACACACACACACACACACACACACACAGCCCAGACCTCTCCGTGCTCCGCCTGGGGCTAAGACACTCATTTAAGATAGATGGAGTGTGTTGGAGTCACTCATTTCCTCTCTCTACATGAATAATGCAGCGCAGACAGCTGATGAGGCACATTTGGTTGTCAAGTTGAGAGGCAGGAACACAGTTACATAAGAGCGCTGTGGATGAGCATGTCTGACAAGCCTCCCTTTGAAGTACGAGCCCCACCATCAGGACCAGCACCTCCTGCTGCGATTAATCGTCATGCTCTCAGGGAAGTCACCACCTCGGCCCGGCCTGGCTGTAAAGAAGACGTTCAGGCATGATGAAAGAAATTAAAAAATCATTCTGGGGCTAAATTATCCCACAAGGTCAAAAATTAATCAGGTGGTTCAGACATTTTACTGCATCCAGGATGTTCTGATTCGCTCTGCTTTCATACAAAATCCATTTTTATTGGTTGTTTTTATGTTTCTGATTCCACTAAAGGATCACGTGGTTCTTTATAACGTGATAAAGTTTGACATTGTGGATCACAGCCTCTTTCTTCCCCTGAGAATCCACTCACTTTAGATTGCTGTTTTCACATTTCTACGTTACCCACTTCCTCTTCTATCCGTTCAGCTGATATGTGCCCTTTTTTCATGTTTAATAGCATAGATGGGTTTCAAGAAGAGGCCCGGACCCACGCAGACACGTGCCTCCTCCATCTTTTATTAGACTTAATGCAGAGAGCGAGAGCGAGCTGCTCACCGGGGAGACCTGCAGGCACAAGGAAGTTACAAATCAGCAGCACTACAAACCACGATGCCAGCGGAGAAGATCTGTGGACCTTCACCGGCGTACAACCTGCTTCCTTTTATGCATACGTTAAAGAAATGCTGATAAAAATCCTGAAAAGACTGGACCTCCTGTTTGTGCGCCAACAGGCCCGCAGCAGCCGTCCCAGGTGCTAATCACTTGCATTTTTGATTAAAGAACACCGGCAGAAAGTTCTGCGTAAAAAACCCGACTTCCCACGGGCCTGTTTGTCCCGTCTCGCAGAGTGCATATGTTACGCAATGGGAAACTTTCAGTCCCTTTTCATTTATGTAAGACAGAAGAAGACAGCGAAGAAGATTTGAAAAAGTCCTTCAAACGGGACACAAAGATCATTCAACTCAACTCATCATCTCTCGTGTTCCCTCCACTCAAATATGAAAACACAATCATCCGGCCTCATCTGACTATTATCAACAGCACATCCCCGAGAAGAAGCCGTCTCATTCTTCCCGGTGAGAGCAGAAGCAGATTATGGAATCACACTCATATTCGCCAGATAAATTGTCACATTATCGCCGCCCATTTCCCGCTAAACCTGCCGCTCTAAAGCTCCTCAACTCAGGGGAAAGACGACAGCGGCGATATCCCTGGGCAGAGGAAGCCTCTTTCTCTTCCTCCTCAACACCCCCCACCACCCCGTCTCCTCCTCCCCTCACTGTCTGAAAAGTAATTTAATTCTGCTGCCAGTTTATCCTGTGAATAAAAGAGATGAAGAGGAAGAGCTTGAGGGCGGCTCACAGTTCTGTTAACTTTGTCCTTGTGTTTTTTTTGCCGCCTTTTTGTGATAAATTACAAAAGCTCTGAGCTAACGAGGGCGTTATGATCATAGCTGTGCTGCTGCGAATCAATAAACATCCTCTTGACCTTCGGCATCCAAATTAAACTCATTTCACGTTTCCTGAAAAGATCCTCAAAATGACACCAAATAAAAACAAGAAGAGGACGGTGACGGTCAGACGGAGACTTTTTTCACGTCTGGTATCAGTCATCTCACCCTGACCTCAGCCAGCCTCCGTCTGGGGCGGCCTGAGCACGGCCTGACAAAAAAGGTACGTTTCTGATTAATGGTATTTCTCAGCCGCGGTGGAATATTCATCTGTGTACAATCTCGTGCCTCCATCAGCACTCTCGCCAATGTCACAGTGACTTTGCAGAAGCTTTTCCCCGCTGCAGGACCATCTGTTTTACGGTGCGTTTACGGGCGAGCAAACATTACGCGCCATTTCGGTGACCTCAGGGGACACGGACGAACTGGAGAGGGAGACGAGAGACGGACAGAGAGGTGGGCGTGAAGTGGAGAGCTTCACAGAGTTTATTGGAAGTGTAAGTGCAGCTTGTGTGTGTTTGTGTGTTTGCCTCTGTGTTTTTGCTCGTGTTGCATGTGGCCACATGCAGACTTGTTGAAGGCTGTTGCAGTGCAATAAAAACCCACTGCTGCTTTGAAATAACCGTCTTGTAATGTCCCCAGTTGCAGACAGGGGGAGCTGTGGATCTCCCCTCCAGTCTGACACCACACTGAGCAGCAGTCGGTACAGTCAGCAGACATGTTCTCTCAGTACAAAATCACACATCACCGTGTTCAGACTTCCTTTGCACTGCACTGCACTGCACATTCATGCAGCTTGGATTATTCTCTTTGCTCATTGGGTTAATTGGTAGGGAGACAGATAAATAAGACAGAGGAAGAGCAAGAGCGAGGAAGAAGGAGTGTGTTGATATCAAGTATCTCTCCGCGGGGGGTTTAACTCTCCAGCAGAGCAGGAAGCCACGGGACATCCCCAGAGGCTGTTTTTACCTGAAGTGTGTGCACAGGGGGGCTGAGAGAGACGGGAGCGATGGAGATGTCAGCATCCCCATGGGAACCAAAGACCTGCCACAGTGTCTGTGTGGAAAGCAGTTATCGGACAAGATTGGATTTGAGAGGAACAAAAAAAGGAAAATGTTCTCAAAGTTTCAGATTTAAAAAAAAAAAAAAGGAAAGCAGATTCCTGGGTGACCTGATCCTTCGACGTGCAGCGAGCTCATCGCGTAAAGACAGGAAGCAAAGAGAAACAGCCTCCCAACGTGCCCAAATAAACCGACAAACAAATGAATTATCCTTGAGATCTCTGTTGTTTAATCCATAAAGAAAGTCAAGAGCAAACACGACAACGTGTGGTTTTAGGGGTCCCAAAGGTTCATCCGTCCACCTACACATTACATTACAACCTCACTGTGACAGCAGGAAGCCCTTTTGTCTGGTGGTTGGTCTCTAAGAGATGGTTACAGACGGCAGCTACACACAGAAGAACAGCTTGTTTCAGGAAGAAGAAGAAACAGCATTTTCACAAGGGACCTTTAACGATGTTCGTTAGCATATTTTGGGACGATGGACGGAGCCGCGCTACCTGCTTTTTTTTGGTTTTGTTGATTTTATTCACTTTATTAATCCCCGAGGGGACATTTCTTCACTACAGCAGGGGGGCTCTCGCTATGCTAACTGCCTCCCGGCTCTCCCTCTCAGAAAGAAAGTGAAGTGATGCCTATTTCTCAAAATGTTGAATTATTCTTATTAGAATACATTTTTTGTAATCCCCAAAATAGAAACCATTGATTTGAATGAATAAGGCAGTTATTATTAGGCAGTATAACAGGAGGTTTGATGTCATTGTGAGGTTGCCTAGCAACCTGCAGAAACAAGAACATTGTCCAAGGCACAATGTCCTGGAAAGACACACCTTGTCATTTTACAGGTTGGTTTCTATACAGATAAAACAAACTCTCATGGATTAACCCTTTAAGCCCTATAGGCCCCCAATTGGGGGCCAGGGACTAAACTATTATTAAAATATGGACATATATACTGATATTTACACATCTGAACTAATCTCACAAGTGTCCCCTTTATTATTAAAAATATATATATATATTTTATTATTTTTTTTATTGTGGTTGATATACTCTTTTTGCAATTTTCGAGCAGACCTAAAAAGTAGGTGTTTTTATAGGGTTAAACGATGAGCTTTACAGAACCAGGTGAGTTGTTTCCATCTTTTACTGTCTTTATGACAAAGTCATGCCCCAAAATGTTCAATTCATTTCAAATTTAACCTTTAAATAAACGAGGGCAGGATGTATGGCACAGCTGTTGTATTGGTCATCAGTTACAGGCTTTACAGGCTGCATACTGTTCAGTCGAGGCACCGTGGAAGTTCAGTGGAGCTCGATGGGCCTGAATTCCTGCACAGAAATGTTTTTAACGATGAAAAAGGGATCGTGCCCCCCTGGTGTGATTCTGCTTTCAACTCCTGCGACGGCTCTTGGCATTGTCACGTACATTTTTCAAACTTTATACATCCCTCATAAAAAAAAACCCTCACGCTCTCTCCAGCCACAACGAGCCCGGTACACTATCACTGCTGTTTTTACGAGCCCGTTAAAAAGAGGGCTTTTAATCCCTCGTACGCCCGCTGAAAAAGAACAGCGAGAACATTTTTGGAGGGAAATTTAATCCCAATCTTACAGAAATACAGATCATTTATTGGTGGAAGTCGCTGGGGAGGAGCTGAGGAAATCTACAGAGAGGAGCTGAAGCGCTGGTAATGTTGGGTGTCAGCTTGAGTTAGGGCGGCCGTGTGCAGCTTCCAGTGGCCTCGTGCCAGCTCGGCAGAACAAGAAACACTGTCCTGCTTTCAGCTGCCATTGCTTTGCTTCAGTCACTCTGACTGTCACCGCAGAAGCTACAAACTGTAAATCTTGGACAGTGTTTGCACTGCAGCAGTCAAAGAGAAGTGTTGCATCGCATAAAACTATTTTTCTGGATGAATGTCTGCATGATAAATGGTCATATGATCACATCACATCAGACACCAGCGAACGGCTCTGAATACATTTCAGCTGCTCCTGCTCATATCAGAGGCACCTTGGGGCTGCTGGGTGCAGCGTAATGCATGATCTGAACATGTCAGTGTCACACAGCTGTGAGATTTGCTGATAAATGGATCAAAGTGCATGCAAAACACACTCAGGGAAAGATGGAGACATAATCAAACACACACAACGTATATATGTGTGAAACCAATTCCTCCGGAGAGCAGAGATAGAGAGGATGAGCATTAGATCTCACTCTGTTAATGTGAGCACAATACAGAAGAATTACTTCCTGAGTGCTTCTTTATATGGAGGTTAATATTATGGTGGGCAGAATGATGAATTAGAAAATAAGAAATATAAAAGTAAATATGACAGTGCAGTGTAAAAACTAAGTAATTATTGGATTTGAAAGGCAGTGGCAAACAGAAATGTCCTCAGCTCTGATTTTAAAGAACTGAGGGTTTCTTCCAGATGTGTGAATCATAAAACTTACTGAGCGGTCCGAATAGTTATTAACATAATAGAAATGTATCTAAGCCGTAAACCATTCAATGATTTATGAACTAACAAAAATATGATGAAATCAATTCTTTGATATCAAAATAATATCTAAAATGAAAATAGAAAATGACATAAAGTCATTTGTTATATAATATTTAGGGATGGAACTAACAATAAATGTTCTTATTAATCAGCAGGATATGTTTTTTTTTTTTTTTTTTTTTTTTTAATCAATTCATCATTTGATCTAAAAGCATCAGAACATTGTGAAAATGTCCACAATAACTTCCCGATACTTGCTGATGTATTCAAATGTATTAACAGTTTTATAATCCTCACATCACATTTTGCATTTCTGTTAGTAAAAAGTGATTCATCAAAATATTTGCTTACTAATTTAAAAACAGACGAATCCATTAAATTCCAGCTCTAATGAGAGTGAACAGAATCGTGCACGACAATCATCTTCATCATCGTCCAGAGTCTCCTGCGTTCACTCGACTGAAGGCTACATACAAAAGCCCAATCACATTAAGGCACAATTAAAGCCAGACATCAGATATGAAGCTCCCTGCTCTGTTAGTGGGGAGATCATTGTAAAGGTTAACTGAAGAAGGACACCGGTTCTCAGGGGAGGAGCTCTCCAGCCTTCTGGTAATGTGTCCCAGGAGGAAGCTGCTGCAATCTGTGTGTGCAGTGCATGTCAACTTTTAAAATTGCTCCTGCAAAAGGTTGTGAAGTTGAAATAGATAAAAGATTACTGAGGATTTTAAAGAAATACGAGGATTTGTAGCACAATAGTGACCTCGAGGGTTGCCACAGGAATACTTGTTAGTTTTTTTTTGCAGATTTAACAGAGGATGTTCTCATCTCAAGGTCCTGATGGACTCTCAGAAATTAATTTATTCAGCAGCCAGCTGGCATGAAAAACACCTCTTAAATATACATTATCAACTTCTGTTGAGTGTAAAGCCCACAATGGCATCACGGTGGGCACATTTATGTTGAAGTTAGAGGTAGAGGAAGGAAGAGTGAAGCCCTGTGGAGAAATCACACGCAGATAAACAATAAGATCATGCAAGAGACGGAGTTGATTGAATTAACCGGCAGCGCTGCCTACGAGGAGGAGAACAAAAAAGCTTGAAGGTTTGTTTTGGCAAAGGAGGCAACAAATCCCAACAAGCCTCGTAGAAAAATCTGAACATGTTACAAGGGAAATATTCCCTTTTGTTATTTCAATTATAACACAAAACAGTTTAGAAACTGAATTTATGATCAGACAATAAAACTTAAGTCTCTCAAGTTGTGGTGGAGAGATTTCAAATTCAAATAGGCTCTTTGAACAGTCTGTATCACTGCAAATTCATTGATCATTAACGATATGAGGCTCTAATAGGTTTCAGCACATTTGGTGTATCTTGATTGGAAACACTGAGCCTGGGAGGGTTTCTGTCTTTTGTTGGTGCAGGAACTTATGAGGCGTTCACAGGAATGTGAAGCAGGTAAACGGCTCCACTAGGACAGCTGAGAGCGCCGTGTTATTGGTGGATTCGCTCACTGGACCAATACCTGAGAGAAAACAGCTCGCTGGGTCTCCACGGTGATGAGAAGGAGAAGTTGAGGTATCCATGGGAGACGGTGGGCGTGATGGGATCCCCGGGGAGCGCGGAGGAGGAGGTGAAGGAGAGCTAAACATCTCCGCTGAGAGAGAAAGAGAGAGATTTGAAAACCCAGAGGGGAAAAACAAACAGGGAAATCACACGAGTCGCAGAAGAAACTCATCACAGCAAACATCTGAACAGCACAAGTGTTGGAAAGAGGATTGAAGGATTTGAGGTTCTTCGCACGCTAAAAATACCTCAAAATTAACATTAGTTGATGCCCTGAAGTGAAACTTACATATTTGTCTTTTTCTCTAAATGACAATTCAAGTGAAAGTGCTGCAGTGTTAATTATAGAACTCATTTCTGAATACATTTTTGGCTATTTGGAGGCTGTAAACACAACTCTGGCCCATTATCACATGATGGAGCTGATATATCAACAAACAGTTGCCAATGTGGCCGAATGCAAAAGCAACATAAAACAACCACAGAGAAACAAAATGACCATAAAGAGATGAAAAATGACACTTGATTTGCTTTTCTGGGAGCATAAATGCGTTCACGTGTGATTATGTACTTATAACGGTCCAAAAACTGAATATGAAACGCGGGACACTTCTCCCCTTCAAAGGTTGCCATCTTGGCTACGAAGCAGAAGGGAAGGGACTATTATATAATAACAATAATTTTCATAGCTGTTTTTTCACACTGCAAACAGCCATGTATGAATATGATTTAAAATGACAATAATTAAAGTTATTTAGCATTCATTTATGACACTGTATAAACAATGCAAGGTGTATTCTTCCAGAGAAGCACGGCACATTTTAAGTCCTTTCCCAGTTGTTCCCCTATTATCAGAGTCTTTAAAAAATCTGCAAAGAGAGTGCACTGAAACAGCGAAGTTGGTGGCCAATAAACCGAAACAGTCACCTTGATGGAGTCTATAAGCTGCAGCAGGGCTGAGGGGAACTGCAGAGACGCTTTAAATACAAGCCAATATCCACTTTCATTTATGTGCTTTATTTGGCCTCAAACACAAACTCTCCCCTGAAATCATGTGTCGGGTATAATTGGTTGCAGTGTGTGCGACAGCTGACCTCTCTGGAGTCCAGAGAGGTCCAGAGAGGTCAGCTGAGTCAGGGTTCATTAGTAGAGCAGTGGAGCCACTGCTGCCATATTCCCTCAAGCATCTGTGGGTTCTTCTTCCATCCATACTTCTGTTATTATCTGCTCAGGCTGTCATTTCCTGGACACCCAGGCCGACAGAGATCCACTCATCATAACGAGCGACTGTCGCTCATGTACACACTTTAAAATGCAAATAATACAGAAACAATAGAAGATTTTGCAGGAAAGTCGTGGTGGCGGTCGTTCCAGTGGTGTGTTTGGATCCTGAACTTTCACCCACCTCATTAAACCACATCTGATCTCTCCAACACTGTATCTTCCTCCAAAGAGCGCAAATCTGGGTCATCGCTATTTTCCCCCGACTAAAAGCAGTAAATGATGCTTTCTGCGATAACGCCCAGCCGCGTCCTGTTATTAGTGCTCTCGTTTTCAGAGATGGGGATGAGCTGAAGGGGAGTCCCACCGACTCCACACGTCTCTCCACCGACTCTGTCTGATGGGCTTCTGGTGATGGACGAGGCGAGCTCGGTCCAAAAGCACAGAAGAAGAAGCTTTCATCAGACAACGTTACCAAGCATCGTGCCTCTCCCAGCACTCACACACACATTACACCTGCCTGCACCCAAACAACAGCCCCCGTGTTGGTCCCTCTCCACCACCTCTGCACTTTCACATGCCGAACCTCCAGTCGATTTCCTGCGAGGGAGAAGGAGAGGAACTGCTCGCTAGTTTCTGCTACTGAGAGGGGCTTTATTGTGCTTTCTATTTTAGGCACCTTTAACGTAGAGGAAAGAGACCCGAGAGACACGAAACCTAACTGCATATACAGCCAATCATTATTGATTTACAAGACCAGGATGTCTGCTGGGAATTCAATCAATCAGAGGAAGGAGGGCGTTTACATACAAAGTAAACATCACTGCCTGTTAATCTGAGCTGGATAAAGGACTTAGCTTCATGTGACTAGTACCTGCTGCAGGATTTT
>NW_027185407.1:1482000-1517848 GCF_022577435.1 Embiotoca jacksoni | reverse complement strand
ACTACACTACACACACACACACACACACACACACACACACACACACAGACAGACACACACACACACACACACACACACACAGACAGACACACATCCATAACTCAAACGCAGTCTGAACTCCGGATCCGTAAACTACGTCTAATAAACTTCAGCGCTACACACAGTGATGATGAAAGTGCCCTAAAAGCACCCGTTCAGTCGCCCACCGTGAGGAACAATGCACGGCGGCGGCATTTAGCAATAATGACATAAATCTTTGCAGCACATAGGCTAGCAGCTATAAGGGCTGTATACCATGTTTCTGTAATAAAGGGTGTTTTATTTTGTCGAACAGAGTGTTGGTGACCCGGGTACACGTCCATATAAATGCATCCACTTCAGGAATTGCTTGGGAAAAGATAAAGGAGGAGATGTTTGCTCGTGTTGGAATAAAATACTCTATACTGTATGCAAACATGGAGAAATGAATACACACATACTTCAGAGAACAACTGGGTGAAACCAAACTTTGCAAACAGCCAAACATCAAGCAAGCGCAGCAACATGAGAGAGAGCGAGCCAGCTGATGAAACAGGAAGGTCAGCTCAACATCTGTCCTGCAGCCTTTCATTTCATGAAGCTCTCATTTCCTCATCCGGTCTTCTGCTCCGTCACTTTCTGTTCTCTTCTGAAACTTCCTCCGTAAACTTCCTCTTCAGTGATGTTTGACGTGAGAATATTAAACGAACATCTGATAAATAGCTGAAACATTAGTGACGTATACGTGATGATTTTGATGCTAAAATAGTTTCATAATGTTCCTTAAAAAGTTTGATATTTGACTCAGGAGTGGTGGAGACCAAAATCAAACTTAAATTCATCAAGTCGCTCTGGAACTGCTGGATGTGTAAAGAATCAACTGTTTGCTAACAGATGTTTTATATCAGATTCATTTAGTAAGTCAGTTACTGCAGGTTTACCTCCAATCCACTGTTGCATTTTTACTGTTTTATTTACATGTGCAGAAACAAAGATATTTCTAGGAGCATTCACGTGAGTGCTTCAGACGCTCAGATGTCACAGTGTCATTTAAGAAAGCGTGATGTGAAGTATTTATTTCCAGCTTTCATAGTTCAATATGTTCCACAGCTCTCCTCTCTGTGGCGTGTGAACCTTCGTGGCTGTTGGATGTGAGCAGCTGGTCGAGTGTTAGACTGATGAAAGAGGGATGACAGCAGGATGGAGGGGATGGGAGATGGAGGTGAAGTGGAGATGGTATATCAAACGTTAGTCTAATGAGCCATCTGTAGTGGCAGCCCTGTGGAGGCCACTCTGACCTGCTAACTTCACAAATTGTTAGCTGCCATGGACAAGAAGACACCCGCACAACGCTGCATGTGTTCTCGAGTCACTGCATGGAACAGAGCAGCTTGTCGGATCAATACGAACCACTAAACCAGCGACTGTCCGTCCATCCATCCTGTTGCTTTGTGCTTTAACACTGACAGGCCTGAAGGAACCGTCTGCCAAGAGCTTCTGTGAGACTGAAGAGTGCTGCAGAGCTTGTGAACCCTGAGTGAAAGTTATATTTTTTTAAATATGCAGAGAATGTTTTTTTTTTTCTGTTTAATTGTATTAATAGCAGCACACAGTGTCAAAATAAAATGTAGTTATATGCAAAAGTTTTGGAAGTTTTTTTAGAATGGAAAAGATGTAAATACAGTCAAAAGATGTAAATACAGTCAAAAGATATAAATACAGTCAAAAGATGTAAATACAGTCAAAAGATGTAAATACAGTCAAAAGATATAAATACAGTCAAAAGATGTAAATACAGTCAAAAGATATAAATACAGTCAAAAGATGTAAATACAGTGAAAAGATGTAAATACAGTGAAAAGATGTAAATACAGTCAAAAGATGTAAATACAGTCAAAAGATATAAATACAGTCAAAAGATGTAAATACAGTCAAAAGATGTAAATATTGTCCCAACATAAAAAAGAAAGAAAGAAAGTCACTCTTCATGAACTCGTTCTCATTGTTTCATTAGGACTAGGATTAGGATTAGGAAGATGAAGTCCTGACTTTCCTTCTGCGACCTGTGAAAAATCGACATCTCACATCTGCAAAGCTGCTTGTAAATAAGCCAGAAACATTTCGGAAAACAGGTGTTTGTAGACGGAGGAAGTTCACATTGAGCTCTTTGGCTCCGATCACTAAAGGAGTGTTTGGAGGTAAAAAGAAGCAGCATTTGATGAAAACAACACTTTATCAGCTGTTCATCACGGAGGAGCAAAGATTCTGGTTTGGGGTCGAAGGTGTCACATGTCCCCGATGGAGGGAAGAAAATTCAGTGTGCAAATATTAATTCAGTAAAAAGACACCGAGGCTTCTACAACAAGACCATCAACTACTTATTGAGGCTTCTGGAGGTGTTTGCAAACTGTGATATCTGTCAAATAAAATAAAAAAGTGGTAACGCATCAACATTTGAAGAAAATCTGTTTGCAGCAGATGTTGTATTCATTTCTTTTTCACATTTTTAAACTGTTGTATGAACTTTTTAACCTGAACTTTTTATGACATTTGTGTCATTCATAAGTGAGTATAACATGACAAATAATGGCAAAACTGTGTTTGGGGATATTTCTTAGTGGTAATGCTTCAAATACAATTTTATATCTCAATCTGAAACAGGTCTCTGAAGGCCCAGGACATGGACACATTTCAGACAGAGTTTTTAGCTCCCAGTATGAGTTATTGAAAATGTATTTTAGGAGACAGTAATGGCCAAAAACATTTTATCACCTGAAAATAAAGTAACTTCTGTGTGTTTACATGGAAATTTGCACCCTGATTTTGTGTCTTATTCTGGTTTTGATCATGTTAAAGATACAGAGTTTAAAAGGAACTCAAGAAACCTGGTTATTCACATCCATGAATACATGATCATCTCAGGGTTAATGTTGTATTTAGGTCGACTAAAATGAAAACACCAGTAAACATGGCGTCAACTCAAACATGTACGTTTTTTTAATCCTTTTTTAAAAAAACAAACGTGATGAAATGATACAAACTCCACACGACTGACTCCCTGTTCTCTGTAAAGCTGCCATTTCTTTCCTGATGACATCGATCGTTTACTGTCTCGTCTCCACTCCCTGCCACCCTGCACTATATCCATCAGTTTAAGCGAAGCAGGTTACAACTCGCAGCCAAAGAATCATTCTCCCATTAAGGTCTTTGTAATCACTCTCCAGAGAGTTAAACTGATAGAGCACGATAGAGACAGGAAGACAGTCGGTTCCCAATCCACCCGGGGGGCTCTGAGAGGCTCCTGCTCAGCCACAGCAGCGATAGCACACCTTCACAGACTGATGTGAGAGTAGGTCGCTGAGTCTGTGAGGATCAGGGCAGCGGGTTAACTCGAAACGCTCCAGTCTGGAAAGAAATGACTATCTGATATCTGAAGCACTTTCAGCACCTCCACCAAGCAGTTTTCTGGATGAACCAACGAAGAGGAGCCACTCGTGCATCTCCTTAAATATCAACGGTGCCCGACGTGGTTATCAGCTGACCCTGCTGTGCATGTGAATGGAGGCAGAAATAAGCATCTTATCACAGAGATGCGCGATGAAAAGAAGTAAACGGACGCTGAGGAAGCAAACGCCGGCCTCTCTGCTGATGCGGAGCCGAACACTTAATGGAATTATTGTGCTCGACACCCCTTCAAGAGCAGCCAGCAGCCACATTATCAATGCTGAGGTTGAACAATCCGCTGCTATTTCCTTTCCAAAGGCTGAATGCCCCAAAGCTATAGAAATGGGGGGGGATTACACACAATGTGGTACAAAGGCAGGCAGAGTTTTTCTTTGCTTTTCATCTCGAGCCACGACCAGAGAGAGAGAGAGGGGGGGGGGGGGGGGGGGGGGAGGGGACGGGTGAGCTGGAGGCTGAGGAGTCGATTTGTCAGTTGGAGCACCAAATGGACGCCTCATCGATTGAAGAATTGTGATGATTACAGGGTTCGCTGCTGTGTGGAAATGCAATAGGCAAAGCCGCCGCAGCCCGTACTGTTATCAGGCCAATGATTCAGACCCCGCCTCGTTAACGACGGCCATCCATTCAGTTCAAGCGGCCGGGAATTTATCAGACGCGACTCGCGTCACGTGAATAAACAGGAAAACATGCACGGAGAAAATGAACACGACGAGCGGATCAGAACCATCAGTGATGTCATCAGCCATCAGTGATGTCATCAACCAACAGTGATGTCATCAACCATCAGTGATGTCATCATTGGTTTGTGAACGTTATGAATCCTCCAGTTCAGATTCTGTCCGTCACCATCTTTGCTAGTTCGGAGCGGTTTGGAGCAGGAAGTGACCATATTTGGACGAGCTGGGGGAGGAGCCAGCGGTGGATCTGACCGATCTGATCGGAAACCCGACGATACTACGTCCCGCCCACCGATATCTGTAACCTGACTGCACCACAGGGCTGTCAATCAAACAGACACGCCCCCAAAAACAGGTCTTGTTGAATCTTCTTTTCTAATGAATGAGGGATTATTTTCAGATGGACCTCCAGAAAACTAATAAGAAGGAGTGACTTTAGCTAACAACACCGAGATAACTGATGGACACATTTTATTCACTTTGGATTTGATGAGAGAAGTTGAATGGGAGTCTATGGAGCCGGAGGCTTTTTGGAGCCGACCTCTAGTGGCACTCGCTGGTATTGCATTACATTTGCAGCTGAAGACACTTCTGCATCGGCCTCATTTTTCAGAGCTGGAAGTTACTTCCACTTTTATATCCAGTCTGTGGTGCTGACATCATTTCTGGCACACAATCCAAAAAGTTGTTGTCACTGCTGGTCTGGATATTGATGGACAAGGAGGGACGTTTGGAGCAGGCTGAGGGCTCTTGTGTGTTTTTAATCAGGCTGTGTCTGAACATCCGCCGAAGGCACATCATCAGGGTCAGGATTGAGATGAACAAACCGCTCCAACTTTAACACGAGCGTCACCATTAAACACACATCCATTCTTTAACAGCCTCCCTACGAATTAATTACGCAGACCGTCACACGGCGTAAAGTGCTCCCTGAAGAAAGATGGAGGCAGCAGAGTGGAGGGCGTTTCAAAGATGACATATTTACTGCATTGCTATTCATAGTTTTTGCCCCGTCCATTAATTATGCTCCGGATGCTCCGGAGCTGCTCTTAAAAAATGAGCCCGTGCGAAGAGCTTCTTCAAGTTCGACACAAAAATAAGCAAAAAAACAAAACAGCAAAGTCCTTCTTGGGGTAAAAGTATTAACTCACCACGGTCCACAAAGTAATTAAGGCTCAGACATTAATAACTCCGGCAAGAGAAAGAAATTAAATGAAACACAGAGGATTTATTTTCCCGTTCCAACTTCTCCAGTGAATCTTGTTTAAACAGTTTCATGGCCGGTGTCTATTTCTAAAATTTCTCTCTGTCCTTCTCTGTTACTCACTTCCTCTCTCATGAAGCGCCTTTCATTGAAAAGCCCCAAACATTCCTGATCAATAGTGTGCCAGCGGGGGAAAAAACAAGAACTTATTCTTTCTTTTGCTGTTTTTCGCTTTTACTTTCGGTTCCTTCGATCAGGTGGATGGATTTCAGTTCCAGCAGAAAGCCGTTTGTGTGTAAACTCCCACAGTGGTCTTCATCTGGGTAGGTGGTCACAGAGACGATGTCGAGCTCCACACATACTGTGGGCCCGGTGTTAGTGCAGGATAAAGGAGAGGCTGATAGTTTAGCCCTGAGGGTTAACGACCAGAACTCACCATCACCTTCATGTTCCTGCTGAAGCACCTTTATTACTGCTGCCGTAACGAGTGTGTGTTTGGAATAACGCCCGTGGCAGCGCTCCGTTGAGGCTCCCGGAGAACGTGGGAGTCGGTTATTATTTCGGGGAGCAGTCAGCTCCGAGTCCTCCCATCACAGGATACCATTAGCATTCCTGCGCTGATGCTGGCAGCGATTAGAGGTGGGGTGAGAGGGTGGCTGTTGGAAATGAAGGGTGGCTCGTAGAGGTAATGGGAGCTGACTTACAGCCAATGAAGAAGGAACGACAACATTAGCTGACAGAAGGTCTGGGACAGACGCCAGCTCCATCCGATCAGGTAAACACATCCAGCTTCTCCAACAACACCAAGTCGGTGCAGGTGAACATATAAAGGAAAACTAATTAACAAATTACGAACGATACATGTCACACATTCGTCAGTTTCAGGATCAGTCACCTCAGAGCTTAAACTGGAATTCAGTTGACTAACAGTGACCATATCTTTTCAATATTTTCCTAAATGTGACTTCATATTAATGTAGAAAGCAAGATTTAAAAACGATATTGAAAACATTACATTAAAGATGTCATCAGAGTTTTTGCAGAATCATCCAATCACTCTTCCATGGCGACCGGCTCGCATGCAGACTGGCACCAGTTGTTTTTTCATAGTTTGTGAGCTGACATGTTATTACATTAAGAATTAAATGGGTTTTTTTTTTTCAAACCTTCAATTTGTAAAATCATCTTGTAGAAAAGTGGTATAAGCTATTTTCTAACAAAATAACATAATCAAGTTTTTTTTTCAATTGGCTTTGATATCTTTCCGTCTAGATACTTCGCTCGATCTGTTTAGCTTAAAAGTTTAGAGACTAAAAACTGCACATAGTGAATTTAATGACTGATGTGTGAACATGATTTATGTGGCTGCAACATGGAACCGTACTAAAGCTGCTATCGTCAATATTTTTGAATACTCCAATGGATCACATGACTTGGCGTATGGTGTGTTGATGAGATATCTACAGAGAATTATCACCAATCGCTGCAGGTCTTCAGCTTTTTGTTTTGGTTTCACAGAAGCTTTACACACAGCTTGTAACTCCCAGATGAACATACTGGAGAATGAACTAAAAGGCCAGATATTTCCTTCTGGAGTTGGAAATGTTAAGCAGATGTAGCAGGTCAAGTGTTGGTATCGTATTATGTCATTCATCAGGTGGTCAGAAACATGAGTCCACATTACTGCTGACATTGTTCTTCTGTGTACATAAGCAACTGTTTGTTTAATTTTCAACATCAATTTAAAAGCCGATATCAGTTGTGTGATAACAGTTTGTTTCCATTTCTCCAAGTGGCTACGATATCCAGTAAATGCATTAATTAATACATTTTAAGCCGCTTTTTCATATTTTTAGAAGGTTTACGATGAGTTCACTCCGTGTTAATCCAGAGCAGAAATCTGTGAGAGGAATAATACGCTGCTGCAAATAATCCCTGACATCGCTCCCAGAACATCATGTTTTACGGATAAAAAGCCATTCAACTGAAAAATGATTTCCGACTCCTTCCTTTCAGCTTGTGTGAGAAGCAAAAGTCCTCTTTTTTTTTTGGAGTCAATGTCTTTTAGTAAATAGAAAAAAAAGATCTTAACCTGTCTGGAACGGCCATGTTTCATGTAACCAGGCTGCATATGGGATTTTTCAGATTTAACACACGGATGTCAAAAATCAGCAACCGAGCAACATTCATGTTTCAGTGTATTATTCCTCCTGTATTCAGTCGGATTTATGTATGTTGACGTGCCTTTATTCCACTGACATCGTACAATATCACAGAGAGAAACCCGACAAGTCCAACATGAGTAACTGTTGGAAGGAAAAACTCCCTTTTAACAGGAAGAACTCTTCAGCAGAACCAGACTGAGAGGAAGACGGCCGTCTGCCTCGACCGGTCGAGGTGAGAGGAGAGCAGAGACGGAAAAGAACAGCACAGAATTCACACTTTCTGCATGAAATGAACAAATAGTTTCTTCCCCGTCTAAAAACTGTATGCCAAGCTAAATTAAGTGTCCCCACATGTTGAATTACTCCTTTAAACCCTCTTTCGTGATTTACAGCAGACCAAGCTGAAACTAAAATGCATTATTTTCCACTCAAACAGACTGTCCACTGCAACTGCAGAGATACAAGAGATCAATATATCTTGTGCTGGGGGACAATAACTGAATAAAAACTATTTTATACTGAGCTTTTATTTCAGAAGTAGAGAAAGAAGTTTACATTTATCATTATCTTCTAATAATTCAAGAACAATCTGATGTGCTCTCATCACGGGGCTTTATTTAAAAAAGCAAACATCCCACAGACTCCAAATAATCCAATTTATAAAGAGCCACCGCTTGTGTTTATTCATCGATTGTCACTGTGGACACAAACAATTGAATTTCCTGTGAATCATGCCGGCACCTTTGTGTATGATTTCCATCAGCGGCAGCATTTTTCCTTGGCGCTGCGGCCTATTGGCGTTGTATCAACGCACCACAACCTTCCTCCCAGACTGCAATTAAATAAATCAGCAGGCCTGATGAAATCATTAAACCTGCTCTTCTGTAATTGCTAATATGTCATTAGGGTCTGCCAGCTGAATGCTGCGAGCGTTACGACCGGTGGAGGAAAGCAAGCCAGAGGTGCAGGCTTCAGAGTTCACTCACTTACGGCAGCTGATATTTATTCTGATAATGGAGATAATAGGAAGCCCTGTGGGAGCCATTTGATTTGAAGGTAATGCCATCCCAGATGGAAATATTTTTCCTGGCGATCGATGCTGACGTGTGGCGTCCATCAATAAGGAACCACCCATCAGGTGTCCATCTGGCCTTTTGATGTGGTGAGGAGGAGGCGTGTCCATCAGGGACAAACGTCTGTCACCTGCCACTCAGCTGAGGCTGGTTGGTAGTGAGGCAAAGCAGAGCGCTCACAGGAACTCACAGAGTATAGATTTAGATTTAGAGCACAGTGTTAGCTAGTGAGGGATTTCTTTTTTTATTTTCTGTTTCAACTCGAGTGTCCTCATGTGTCTCACCCCTCAGAAGGAAAGCTCACTCCAGCAGAAGTCACTGGGGAAGCTTCCAGGCAGAGTTACTGTGCGACTCCTTCTCTGCACTCAAGTTTAAACTCTGAAATTGCATCAATAAAGTTCTTGGCTGTCATAAAGACAGAAGTACATAGTACAAGACTACCTCCTGCTTCCACTGCCGTCGTCTTTCTCTCCAACGATTAAAATGTTATTGTCTTGAAATTAGACATTGCGTCTGTCTTTCGGTTGGTCCCCCACTTTGGTACAGACAGAAATGTTTCCTTATCTGAGCTGTTAGATGAGTTACTGCGACTTAGTCCAACATGAGGTTGTTATTTGAAGTGTAGGGAATAATGCGGTACAAAGTAAACGATGTTGCACATCTCAATAGACCCGCATGGACCCCGTAGGTAGAGTGATGGAGGGCAAAGAGTCGAGTTCCCCCGTTCCTAACCCACAGGAAGAGGGCTAAACCACTCCACAAACAGACCCTGGGTCATTCAGGACAGGAAGTCTGGCAACACTAAAACAATCAAGCTCTGTGTGCATTAATGAGAAAACATAAGCAGACATTTAAAAGTAACACAAAAATTACTTCCTGAGTAACACATTTGTTTGTATGCAGTAGGCTAATTGATAATTAAACTACTTTCTAAACTAACTTAGTTTAACATCGCTGGTCATTTGTGGTTTAAGTGAAATGTCTCAAAAACTATCGGACAGATTGTCATGAAACTAAATATTCACTTTCAGTGAACCTTTCATGCAAACACCAGCTCAAAACTATTGTTGCAAATCTTGTAGCATTCCCATCAGCCTCAGCTGACACAATGCTAAATTGATCTGGTGAACATGGTGAATATGTACAATAACTCAGACTCTATGTACAGTTGGGCCTTTTTCTTTTTCAGACATTCCTCTTGCTGATGCACAAGTTTCATCCTGAAAATGTCCTGCTGGACAATCAAGGTCAGTGACTCTGAACATGTGCGAATATTAATGCAAATACAGTTATCCTCCTCATGAATTTAAATGTTTCAGAAAGCGGCCGACACGGCGGGATGTAATTACATCTGAATTGCACACATTCATCCTTCTTGTGCTTCGTGGACCTCATCCTTTCTCCGCAGGCACTTCACCCACCTGTCACTCAAGCCAACCTCATTTCCAACTTCCTTCACATTCCCAAGACGCTCCCCCACGTGCCTTCTCCTCTGACTCTATATTCCAGCCTTTTTCCATCCCATAAATCATTTTAAGTGTGTGAGAAAGTCTCATCTGCACCACAGACAGATATAGTCTGCGCCGCCCCCTCCATGTAATCCCTCTGGTGAATGGGAAAAGCGTTAATCCTGCCATTGTGCCTCATGAATTGCACGGGGAATCGTCCACGGCGTCACATGTTTCAGCCCTGTGTGTCTTGTCTTGCTGTTGCTTCGGGTGCAAACCATGTCGTGTCTCTTATAGAAATGTATTTGCACAAAATGTTTTAAAATGTAATGCTGCTTCTGGCTTCAGGGGAATTGAGCTGATGGAAATTCTCCATTGATCATTATCCGCTGCTATAAGACTGCTTGAGCTGAATGTTGAAGGAAAGATTGGACTATTATTCACATGGATCATTGAACTCTCCTGGAACGACCACGTTTTCTGTATATTGTACAGCAAGTAGTTCCGACCCAGAGATCTGATTGGTCAACTGTGACTTTGAGCAGCACATCCTGCTCATCACTAGAAATATCACTCCGCCTTCTCTTTGGGAATATATAATTGGAATTGAATTGCATATAATATGGAATATAATGTAGTTTCTACTTGTTATAGGTCTATTAAATGTGATCCATTTGGTGAAGTCGGGTCTCTTTTGGTCCTTTTTGGTCGCTCCGAGCACCCGTACCGTAACACCATGGTTGGTTGCACACTTACAATCCTAGCGGCGGCTAGCTGGACCGGTTTGGTCTTAACACATGACGCGGTGCTAAAATCTTAAAAATGTATGAGTCCATGGATATCTTTGTTCATCAGATATCTTAGTTCCAGCCAGACTGAGCTAGCTGAGCAGTTTAGTGTTTCTATGTGTTTGTATTTATCCAGTTTGAGAAACCATCTCGAGAAAGCAAAAAAAAAAAAAAACGACGAGACATCATCTCTGTTGCTAGGTGGTTGCTAAGAAGTTGTTAATCATACCCCATGTATTGCCATGGAAACGGATATGGCACTACCACAAAGTTTTATATTTTGAGAACGAATTGCTCCACAATATGAACACATTTAGATCACATAGTTTATTTAGGTAGTAACTTGTTGTGTAATCGAAATATTATAATGTTGCTTAAAACTCAGTATGAAGGATGACTGGCAGGGGAAGGACAGGATGGATAGAAAGCTCCAATTAATTATCTTGAAGGATGGATCATTTGTCCTTCTCGTTGGTAATTCAAGGCAAAAAACAATAAAATAAAAATAAAACGTCAGTTTTGTGTCATTCACATCGTAGAAGACTGACACTGTTTTGCACGAGCTGACAAGGCCTCATTCTGTTGAGCGTTGTCGCCCACAGTGCAAATTTCCCAATCTCTAAAATAGTTCATTTGCAAAGTGAAAAACACTTTAGGAAGCACGTTTTTCTTTTGCCATTAACTCAGTTGGCCCCTCGTCTCTCACTGGGAGCAATTACGCTGAAATTCATGCTGGAAGGGTTCTTCATGGTCTCCCTGTAACCCACATTATAATCACACTAAATCAATCTCTCCCATACTTAAACACCAGAATGAAGAGCCACCACAGGAAATAGATGTTACTCACTCTGCGTTTGCACTGATGTTTTGACAGATCAGATGTCCAAATTCAGCTGTTGTTTTTTTTAAGTGAAGTGAAGCATCATGCATTCATGAATAAGACTGTGGTTGTTCTCCATTTACAAGAGTTGTCGTCTCCTTGCCTAAAGCGACAGGCGCCTCTGGCTCACTAAAAAGCTGCTTTTACTTTGCTGACACATCACTTTCCATTCATAGCTGGTCCTACTTTTTCACAATACTTAAAAGAGGGTTGTTTTTTTTGTTCAACGCCAAATAAAGAACGATCCAAATTGAAAAAAATGTATGCTGTGAAGTGATTTCAGAAAAAGGAAGCTGCTCAAAGTGTGTGCAACAAAAAGCATGAGGCTGCCGTGAAATCTGAAGGTCCCACGAGTACCAGACGAAAATATGGCCCAAGCTGTTGTTATTCTTCCTGTTTATGATCATGATTTGGCACCTTTAGTGACGTCTTACAGTCGTAGCTGCTGCATCGGAAACAAACTGTAAAGCTAAAACAGATTTAACAACCCAACACGTTTAATATTGTGGATTAAAAAAGAAGGTTTCGGCGGCTGTGTGAGCTGCATCCTACGCCATCTGATTGATAAACCGTTCCATGTGCTCTGTTAGTCTACTCACACCGTGTGCATGTCGAGAGCCGGAGAGGTATTTGGTATGGGCTCCGTGTTGCTCTGAGAAGGGGTACAGTGTGGGCTGCTCGGGGCTACCAGATGGAGAAAGTCCCGCCTGCTAATGAGCGCCGAGCAGCCAGAAGACACCGGCAGATGCTGCGTTGAAGGGGCACTTCCGAAATAGCAGTTTTGGCGCACACACTTCATTTTTAACCTCCCTGCATGTCCGCACAGCGCAGTCACACTGATAGGTGGTATCAGGCATGTACTGTGTGTGTGTGCACCTGGGAGAAGGATCTGATAGTAGATTAAGATCTGTGATGCATCACACTGTCATGTTAAAGTGTTAATATTCAGCACACAGAACCCCGTATCTCCTCGCATCGCGTATACTCTTCTCATCTCCTCGTGCTATCTGCAATTTGCTGAGCTGGCCTGTTGCCTCCTTCAGGAGGGAGTCGGTGGGTTTCCTCGATTAGATTTAGCCCCGGCATGTCGCTCCCGCTCATAAATCATCTGCTTTATCATTTCTTCCTGCCTCAATAAAACTCCTCTAAATGGAAATGCACCGCCGTCGTCGCACGCGGCTTTACTTTACCAGAATAACCATATAAATCAAGTTAGTTTAAAAATCAGAGCGTCACAACCGGGCGTAAAGTTTCTACAGATGATCACACAGCCTGCTCTCACCCGACTGCCTTCCCTCTGGCATCTGTCCAGACGGAAGTGAATTATCTACTGGGAGCTCAATCAGAGGCGACACACAGCTACAGGGAAAGTCTTACAAGTCTGAGAACTGTGGGTGTGTGAAATATATGTATGTATGTGTGTGTGTGTGTGTGTGTGTGTGTGTGTGTGTGTGTGTGTGTGTGTGTGTGTGTGTGTGTGTGTGTGTGTTTGTGTAGGACTGAGGAAGAACAGGAGGAACTATATTTAGGCCCACAATCTGGCATGAGGTGGGGCAGGGTGCGTGGTGGATGGGGGTTATATAAATGATTAATATGGTCAATTATAACATTGAAAGTGTGCTGTAAGTAATATTCTTCAAGGCCAGTTCTCACTGATTTTCCTTCTACTCATTTAAATGGAGATTCATCCTACCTCATCAGAGTGTGCAAGTAACTCATTAGCTGCATGCATTCAACTCATGAATCTATGTGGGTCTTTTTAAATGGTATAAAAACCATCAACTATACGGCATATACATAAAGAGTCACCCTTTAAAGTTAAACAAATGTCACTTTCCTGGTCAACTCTGCAGAGAAATATCCACTTTGTATATGTGGAATGAGAGGTTGCGAGAGCAGCGTGGGGACCTTTAAGTACAAAGGAACCAATCAGTTAAAATGAGGGCTCAATACTGTGCTGGCATATGAGAAGAAAGAGCTCTCAAAAGGGAGAAATAATTCAACACTTGACCATTTATCACGGCGCTGAATGTTAAAGTGGTCAGATCGCCTCGACCGCTGACTCCCGTCCTCCGAGTGTGGAACAAAGCAGTCACTTTCATTAGGGAGAGAGTTCCTTGATTAGTACAAAGGGCCTCCGCTCTCAGTTCTCCCTTATTTCCCTTCTCGCTCTCCTCCATCCTCGTTCATTGATGAAATCGTGTTGATGAAATGACCGATCTGGATGCAGCCTGCGGCATCCTGAGGCTGATTAGGCCGGTGAGGAGGGGGCGTCTCCCAGGACCTCGGAGAAGGCCGTGCATCGTTAGGACATCTGAAGCAGATGGCAGCGCGGCGATGGGTCGGACTCACCGCTCTGTTCCAGCTGATATCTCAGTCGTCCAAAAATCAAGAGCGATGTTTTGATGTTTGCAGAACAACTTTTGATGTTAGAAGTGAACCAATGGACTGATTCAATGCAAAGACAAATGACTTTACACCAGATAAAACAAGCAAACCTCAAATCCCCACAACCCAACACAGTTTTGATTTATCTGTCAGACGACGGGAGCGGCAGACATCAAAAGAAAAAGTCCTTTGTTTTTGACAGACACCCTCATTAAACACAGCGAGTCAGTCAGCCACATGACACCGGCGGGCTATTGAAGTTTGTCTTTCCGCTGCATTAAAGACAACAAAGACAAAGAAACCGGGTGCATCGACAGTTCCGTGATGTCACGCAGGAGATCATTCCTAGTTTATGACCTGAAGGACTCTTCTGGGACGCTCGGTTCAATCACAGTAGTGCTCCGTCTCAGCGTCCAAAAGGACGTCACGTGAGCCCAACTTCATCCGGCTGCCAAACTCCACTTTGCAATTGTGTCCCTCATCACTCACACAGTTTCCGGAGTGCACCGCAGCATATTTTACCGGTGACGTTGACAGGCTGACAGCCCCGGCACACTATTTCAGCACCGGGCCTTTTAGTTCTCCTCAGTGGGCCGGGATGAAGCAGAGGTTGATCGATCGGCGGCCTGACGGACGTCATATCCGCACCATGCGTTGTTTATGACTCATAATTGACAGAAGTGTACTTCTGGTGGTGGAGAACAGCCTTTGTTATCCATCTCCAGCTAACAAACTCTTTATTGAGCTTGGGCACATTCAATAAGATGTACTTTATCTTTGCTCTGACCAGTCTGATCAAACTGGGATACTTCACTTTCATAATTGCGTCGGCACTTCTCCTGTTTATTTGCATATTTTTGAAGAGTGTTTCTTCACCTAATGGAGAGGAAGCAGGCAGTTGTGTGTATGTTTATGGCACTAACTGGCTTAAGTATATTGGTGCTCTATTTATATTAAAGGTCCGATCCGTCAAATACATATCAGGGTCTGTCACACTGTTAAAAGTTTGCAGAAATGTTTTTTTTCTTCCTCCTCTCGGGAAGTTTGGGCTCCATGTGACGCTTCTCTGTGTTGTGCGGACGGATACACAACAGCTGCTGCTGGACCCAAATATCAGCGCCTGCGTCACGCTGCAGGCTGGAGGGGGTGCTGAAGCCGGTTCCTCGCTGACTTCCTGCACTCCGTTTATTTTCTGCTTTATTTTTCCAGTTTTACCAACAGACATGTTTACAAGGTGAAAAAGAAAAAAATATATATTTTCATGCATGTTCTTATATAGACACACAAATGCATATATCAAATCCATTGCACATGCATGGATACATATGTACCTATCTATGTAATGCATACTTAAATATTTATAGTCGTCTTATCGGATTCCAGTAATAATTTTACTGTAAAATATAATTTTTCTTTGTCATACATATTTTATACAGTGATATGAATAGAAACAGACCCTCCTTTACATTTTTATTTATAACCACATAAACACCTTTGCTGAGCAGTGTGTCGTTTGAACCACTCTTTTAGAAATATCTCAACAACTACTGGACAGATTAAAATATAATTGTTTACAGACCTTTCATGCTTCCCGGTGGATGAATTTAAACATCAAGTGGTCCTTGATTCTTTCTGTAGAGCTGGTCAAAGTTTTCAATCATCCAGTCAAATATCTCACCATGGACTGAACAGATTGACACATTCATGGCACCAGATGATGTATCCTGGTGTCTCTATGAGGTTGACATTTTCAGTTTTGAGTGACATGTTTTGAAAAACAATATTTTGTACTTACATAACACTTATTAACAGTGGAGAGTTTAGTTTTCTTGTGCAGCAGAAACAGCTTTTATTCAGTTTTTATTCAACACATTCTCCTTCCTTTTCTAAATCTGATGCGTACATTGCCCACAATGCACCCTGACTGCAGACATTATCGAAGTAGATATGGGGAGCTCAACTCTCCACACCCCTAACTTTAAAATAATGATAATGTCAGCCCCAGCTGATGTGAACTCAAATGACACTTGACGACATTATAAGACTTGACATACAAGCGATTTTTGGCAAAACAGCAATAAAACCAACGTGATCGAGTAAGTAATAAAGATTCACAGTTGAAGAGCCAAATGCCATGACTTCCTGGATCCATTTCAAACTAAAAGCCATCATTTCAAATTAAAAGCAGTCTATTGTTTGGTATATGGTCCAGCTATATACAAGTTTTTGACCTCGTCTGTTTTTGAGAAATGCAGAGTTCACCAGCCTAAGTTCCCCCTTAACACACACACACACACACACACACACACACACACACACACACACACACACACACACACACACACACACACACACACACACACACACACACACACACACACACACATATCTAGGGCATCACTCACTGACGCTCTTTAATATAAATGGCGACAGAAACGGTGAGAGCTCGTCCATTACCGCCTCTCTTCCTCCCAGGAAACACATGCATCAAGGCGCTCTGCTAACTCATCGACAAAATGTGACATGTTTAGTTACACGTGAATCGAACTGACTTAAAATCTATGAGCTTTTTTTTTTTTGACACTGCAATCAAACTAGAACTGATTACTCAGCATTTTTTTTCTTTCGCCTTCCTCCTCGCTCCATGCACGTTTCAGTCTTTTTCTGCGCTGCTGAAGTTGTTAGCAGGTTGTGTGTTCACAGATGTCACACACGTACAGCCGAGCTGACTGCTCAGGTTCATCTTACGCACTGCATCCTCCTCCTCTTGGTTCATGCCTCGCTCGGCGGCCGTCATCATCAGTACGTCACCTCGAGAGCAATCGCCATCCTCTCATTTTTCACTGCCGCCCACCGTCTGTGTGCATCCATCACTGTCTGCGGCCCTTCGTCTGTCTCCGACTGCACAGCTGCCAAATCAAAATCTGTGTTTGTACCATTGTCAAACGCTCTCAATGCTTTGTTCTGCAGCCAAGCAAAGAAAAGTATTTTGTTGTTCATGCTTTTTTTCTTTCTGCCTTTCTCAGCACACCGCTCTAAATATAAAGATAATTTATTGTGCAGTGTGTGTGTGTGTATGGCATAACATCAGAGAGGAGAGGCTGGAGCCGGGCTCGGTGGCTGTATCAGCACACAGCAGGCAGGGTTTTTGCCAACCCCAAACTGAATGATGTCTAATAGGAACAACCTGGAGGACACAAAGACAACCAGGGAGACAGAGACGGATGGAAAGAGAGAGAAACACAAAGAGAGGATGAGTCGGGTTAACGGTGCAGCAGGAGACGGTGTTTACATATTTGGCCTCACAATGAACCAGTGCAATAATAATACCTAATAATTACCTGGCTTACTTTCTTTAAATAAAAAAAACATGTGTTTATCACTGAATCTAAATATAGTCTAATTCAAATAAATTATGTAGCAAAAGTGGAAAAAAAAGAAAAATAATAATGGGAAAAAGTTTGTGATTGAATGATTGTCCCAGAAGTGTCAACATTAACATTAACAGGATTAAAGGACACTTATCATGCTCATTTCCAGGTTTTTTACTTTTATTCTCCACTCGAGCAACTTTGCATGACTCACGGTTCAAAAAAGTCCTCACTGATTTTACACGGGCAGTTAATACCCCTCATTTATAGACTTCATAGAAAAGTGGATCTGAAAAATGAGGCCAGTGCCGAAGTGCTTTAAGCTTCAATACCAGCGAGTACCACTAGAGGTCGGCTCCAAAAAGCCTCCGGCTCCATAGACTCCCATTCAACTTCTCTCATCAAATCCAAAGTGAATAAAATGTGTCCATCAGTTATCTCGGTGTTGTTAGCTAAAGTCACTCCTTCTTATTAGTTTTCTGGAGGTCCATCTGAAAATAATCCCTCATTCATTGGAAAAAAGGCCTCAAAAATATGTCGACTACTTCTCAAATCCATCCGTACATGATCGAGCTGAAACATAGAAGTTGCCAGCTCGAAGGTCCGCAGCAGCACAGAATGTTTGGTAAATATCGTGCTTAGTACCTGATTATTGTGACATTTGTGGGATTTAGTCTTTCAGAATTTTTCCTACATATTTTCTTCTCAATAGCTGTAGCTGTAGATATACAGACATTCCCCACATGTACACGAGGGTCACATACCGTACGGATCCTGTTGTTTTATCGACTACTTAATTTGGCCCAAAAGGTCTCATCTTGCAGGGCAACTGGATTCACAACATCATCCCAGAATCCACCTTCTCAGGCTTCAAGTTATGTGCAGTGAGCTTCGTAAGAGGACCTGCTGTTAAGTGAGACGACAGTCAGAAGGAAATGTTTGTTCTAAAACAATAATGTCGTCTCTTGAAGAGTAAATGCTGCTGTACAGCAACAGTTGTTCTTGAAGATTTTCTTCAAGGAAGGAGAGCAAAGAACCGTTCGGAAAGCTTTTCTTAATTCCACAGATGTTTTCACTTCTCTGGTTTGACCGACCAACATGCCAACTATCTGTTGTGTTTCCTCTCCTTCTGTGTCACACGGTTCAGTGATCTGATTGGTTGAAGTTATTCCAGGATAGTTCATCCACAGATGGTTCATCCAATCACCTGCCAAGTATTTGTTGAGAGTGCCTGCCTTCTTGCAAATAGTTTACAAGTTCGACTCAGATGGTTCTGTGTAACAAACCATCTGGTGTGCCAGGTTACCAAAACCAAAGCAGCGTTTCTTCTTTATGCTGCTTTGAGTTCTCAGCACTGCTGCTGTCCGTCATTTAAAAGTCTAAAATCAAAGTCCGGTGCATTTTCTCTTCAACATCCGCCTCAGCATCAGACACTGCTGCCAAAACTCTTCCAGCTGAACGGCTCATACTACTACTCCTCGTACTACTGCAACTGTGACGCGGCTCCAGTTCAATGGAGGATGAACAACCGGGTGTTAAAGAGTGTAGGTGTGTGAAAGTGACCTGTTACATCAGAGGCTGGACCGAGGGGGCGTGTGGAGGGAGACAGCCGTTCGATTGGAGGCCAGTGTTCAACTCACACTTTTGAAGAGAGCACTGGTGCTTCGCCCGCTGCAGCTCCCCAGTGGGTCGGCTTCCTTCAACACCCAAATGCTTCGGTCTCTCCACTACACTCACACGTAGACAAACACACGCATGCATGGGGAGGGCAATCGGAAGAGGAGGATGAAAAACAGAAGTACGGATGTCATGAGACAAATCCGGTTCAGTCAGTGTGAGGACGCCGTCCCAGACGTGTCATTTCATTTCCAATTCAAACAGCGTCTCAGCTGATTTCACACAGGCTCAAAGTCCTGCCGTTAAAGTCATTGTCACAAATCAGATTTTTCTTCACGTCCACCTAAACAGCTCCCCGTTTATCCCGCTCAAGATTGGATTTTTTCCACGGTTAGACAGCCGTGAAAAGATCAGCGTCTGAGGCAGGTGAGTCGGGTTCGCTGCTCCGACGTGACAGTTGTAGAAAAACAGCAAAGAAAAACCCCACGTGATCCAACAACACAACCAAACCTCGGCCCGGCCAATTCACAGTCCCTCGCCTTGAAGGGAATCTCTCCTCGCACAGAAACCCTTGTGCTTAGTGGTCCATTTAATAGAGAGACGCTAAGTGACAGGTGAAAAGGATGATGGGGAGGCTGCTGCCAGAGTGAGATGGGATGTTTGGCCATCCTGCGCTGCACAGATTCACTCAATTTACTGACCTGCCTCGGCTGCAACACGGAGAGAAACAGCAGAAGGACGGTTGGAGGCTGCTGCTGCTGCTATTTCTCTGTGGAGGGAATCTTTATTTGCGTGTGCAAAATATATTTTGGTTTTCAGCGTCTTCAATCTCGAAAATGAGAAAAATGTATCAGAAATAAATTTCGAATGAAATGTCTGTATGATTCGTGTGAAAATGTCATAACTTCCACTGAAAACAACCGACCTGTATGTATCACATACAGGTTTGTGTAGATTCAAATTGCAGCAGCAGAGTCAACAATAGAAGCAGGGTGACGTCAATGCCAGACATTTGTATATTCTGTTTGTGTGTGTGTGTGTTTGTGTGTGTTTGTGTGTGTGTGGCGGCTAAACGATGCGGTGCATTAATGCCTGAGATGGAAAAGGACGATGAGATGAAGGGAAAAGGCCGCTGGAGTGAAAAGGGCAACGGGGAGAACACGGCTGCAGCAACATCCTCATAGTGTCGAACAACAAGAGGGCACCCAGAGCAACACACACACACACACACACACACACACACACACACACACACACACACACATTGTGCTGTTTCAGGAGGCAAGCGAGTGCTGTGGTGTGTCAGTAATTGTGTTCCTCCAGTGAGTCCACCCCCACAAACTGAGTGTGACTATCACCAAGGACGCTGCATTCTTGTTCTCCTGTTGCTATAATTTGTGTTTATTCCTCCTGGGTGGCGCTGGAGGGAGATTAAAAGGTAGATGACGCCTTAATATGAGGAGGTTTGATCGTCTCTCTTGTCACTCAGAGCTACATTTTACTCACTCAGTTAACTGGATGAGAGGAACAACAGTGATCAGCTGGAGAAATAGAACTGACGGTGACAAAATGTAAAGAAATGTCTGAGCAAGCACAGCAAATCAAGTTCAACCTAATTAGAGGTAATGAGACGGGCCCAGGGTCGGTACCAAACCCGTTATGAAGAAAGAAATCATTACAATTACAGCCAAAGTGACACATCAGTGTCTTCCACATCCCATCTGGGGTTCCAGTGGAGGTTTTCCACCAAAACAACACAGACAAAACCGCTCCGGGACAAAAGTCCATACATGGGTGCTGCTTCATTTTACTATTTCTCAACACAATTAATATGGAAAATGTTCACACAATGTTAGTGCAGCTCGTTGGTTTTAGGCAAAGGGAACTGAAATACTGTTGTACTGAAACACTGTTCATTATTAATTCAGATGACAAAGGTTTGAAATGTTTATGTTTGTCCTCATTTGAATGGTCGCTCAAATTTTGTTATATAATTTTGTTATGCACTGAATGTTTATAACAGAAAGTTTGAGTTCAACAAATTTAAGATTTGGTAAAACTTTGAGCCTTTTCTTTTTCCTGCAGAAAGACAGAATCCAAAACTACATTTCTGTCCATATAAAGATTTTTAAAGACAGCGAAAATACTTTCTTATTGTGTGGTGTGTGGTGCAGGTGTGTGTGTGTGTGTGTGTGTGTGTGTGTGTGTGTGTGTGTGTGTGTGTGTGTCAGTGACGTAGGGAGCTGTGACGACCACTTCAGTGGCGTGGAAGACACAGTGACCTCCTCCTGTCACAAACCACAAGTCACTTGTGAAACAAGCATTTTCATTACGTCTTCTTTTTTCTCGCACACACACACACACACACACACACACACACACACACACACACATGCACATCTCCTGATAAAAGACAACCCTGTCCACCCAGTTCTTCATGACACGTCTACAGAGTTTACCCGTGCAGCCACAACCTCCACCTCCACCTCCACCTCCATCCCTCCTGCTCTATGAATATTCATCAAACGCTGGAAGATGATGTCAGCCTTTTTCCTGAGTGCTTTCTTGGAGCGCTGCAACTTCAATGACATCGCACATCAAGAGTCAGAGTGGCAGAAAGCAGATGGACGAGCAGCTTAGGGGGTTTCTCTCGATCAATCTCTGCTGTTTCATCTCAGATGATCTGTGCCCGTTCACCGCTTTCAGAAGTGCTGGATTTCAGCTTTGATGAAGACTTGGGGGAGAGTTCACAAGTGGCAAATTTTGTTTGGATGTTATATCATCAGCGGCGCAGGGCGTTAACTGAACATCGTTGGGCCGACTGAGTAGCCCAGAAAGTGAGATGTTTTACTTATCAGGCTCTGAATCAGAGAGTTCAACACTCCCTCAGAGGTTTACCAGAGTTGTTCCATCTTTTCCTGCTGATCATTTAGGGGAACATCCATTACTGTAATTTTAATGCATTGCAAACTTCCACTACTAAGAGTTGTAAATTATAAAATAAATAATAAAATGAAGGATGCATAAAGTCATCTCGCTGTGTAAAGACCGTCCTCTCTTTCATCTGCGCTTACGGTGCAGTTAAAATCAATGAGACGTTCAGAGCTCATCCACCAGACCACAAACACCAAGAAGAAAAGAGAATTACTATTCTTTCTTCCTAATGAACAAGTAGGTCATTTCCTTCACTTCACAAGGTAAACATGGACTCTTCCTCATTAAAGTAAAGCTTACAGTGTTGATGAATAGACACTGCAGCAGAGTCAGAGAGCTTTATTTCAATGAGGCCTGTAATGGCTTCTCATAAAAAAGAATTAAAAAAACAGCGGTGCAGTACTGCTCCGTGATGCAAAACATGGCCAATTAAATTGACTGCTGCACCGAGGGGAGAAATGCTCGCTCTCCACTGTAACTATTCCACCAAATCAAATTACTCCACTCGGACTGACCTGAGAGCAGGCGCCTGTGACACTCATCTCAACACAAACGGCCTCCACTCCAGTGTTCACGCCCGCTGGTAGGGTTAGTTAAAGGCACAGGAAGTGCTGACTGTGGTGCTGAATCCGACGACTGTCTCATTCACAGGGTGATTCATGGCGGTCATTATTTGGGCGGATGCCGTGATTGCCTCCATGAATAGCCCTGACCCACAGACCTGCTCTAAATCTCACCGTCTCATATGGACTAACACTTAAAGTCTGCGAGATGGTATCAGGAAGCCATCTACAAAAAGAAGACAAAACAAAAACTGAAGACAGGCTGGAAAATGAAGAGCCAGCATTTAAAGATAATTAAAAAAAAAGAATAAAGAGGAACTGAAAGAAGACGAAACCCAAACAGAAGCCAGAGCGATAAGAAGTTCCTCTGGTCAGAGAGAGAGAGAGAGTTTAATGAAGCTGTGATTCAGAGTCATTCAAACACAGAGGAAATAAAGGTGGAGACAGAAGGAGGGAAAGAGGCAGCTGATGACTGTAGTTGTGTCCATAACCCGACTTCTTCTATCCGTCCACAGAGAGTTGGATCTCCTTGTTTAAGAGAGAAGACAGGTCTGCCTCCAGCCTCCGGGATTTATGGTCTTCTGGCCTTCACCCTCGTTCAGCCAGCAGCCAGTGCAGGAAAGCACTTAATACATTATACACTATATAACGTAACTGTAACAGCAAGTGCATGCACACTAATGAGCCCTACGTATGCACTGACAGGACCGAAACACAGCACGATGATATCAGCATGTACAGTTTACTGTCAGCTACAACCGAAAAATAACTTCATCATTAAAATATTTAAATAACAAATCTCTAATCGTTTGTGGTTTTGAAGAAATGAGGAGTCGCAGTAAAAAGGAGTATAACTAGTTTCAGACAAATACTGTTCACATGAAATATGTTCTCCAAGTATCCCAGGATGGATTCATCCATCAAGCATTTAGCAAAGTTTTAAGTGTTTATTTTCAGTCCAACTTGAAAACAGATGTTTGAAATGATTCTTGTAATAATCTTGTATATTTGTAAAGTTGCAGGAAGCTCACGGTGACTCAGTTTCCTTGAATCTCTACAACACAGCCGCAGTGTGTGAAGGTAGTCGACCCACTTTCACATGTTGTCAGACATCCATCATCTGTTCCTCATGATATGGGCCAGTAGGTTCAGTATGACCGTTGGACAGTAACAGCGACAGGTGTTCCAGACCTTTGTTGTCATGGTAACAATAGTGAAGAGCTGGTTCAGACAGTGTTAAGGCATTGGTAAAAATTTAACTTTAAGCTACATAAAACATTAAGTCCGTAACTTTAAAACAGTAACCGCTCACTTTTGTTTTCACATGATCAAACTCCTGGGTTTGATCCATCCCCCCCACCTCCACCTCCACCACCTCCACCACCACCAATGGTCATCTGAACAATCACACACACACACACAACCAATAAATGCAGCCAAACCACTTGATATCTGCCGTCAGAAATAAGAAAAAGCAGACAAACTGAACCTCGATCTGACGCTGCCAGCTTCTACTTTTGTACAACCCAACAGCCACGTGGTTCCTCACATCTCAACAAAGCATGCCGACAGATAAATTGCCCTTTCATCAAACAGCCAAACTCACTAAAGCAACAAACAAAGTGTAAAGTGCCTCCAGTTTATTTTTGGCCGTCAGATTTGGCTTCACTTTTTGCGAAATTCATTTAGTTTAATTTTCATTCAGTTTAAAAGCTTCTTCCGTCTTCTGCCATAAGAAGCTTTGAGTCGGTGAGCTGCTGCCAGGTCAGATTTACTCCGTTTTCAGACGGGAGCATGTCTCCACACAAAGCTACAGATGAAGTCTGAATCTGCAGCGCTGTAATGGGATTATGAGCAGAAACTCCATCATCTCCGGCTCCACGTGTCGGCAGAACCAACGCGTCCGCGCCTCCCGAGGTGTCAACAGTGGCTGTCAATCAAAATGTTCAAATTAAGGCCAAAAAAAAAAGAGAGAAAGTGGAGAAGTTTTTTGAACCTTTTCCATGTCTGAATTATCATTTTTCTCTTCCCCTCCCAGGTTTAATCGTACCTTCCCCTGCTGTCACAGCTCAGTCTTTGTTGTATCTCCTCTCCCTGGGCCACAGTCCCAATCCTATCAAGCTGAAACAGGAACAAAGGCCGCCGTCCCTCCCCTGCTTCTCCCTCCGTCCCTGCTTCCAGCCCACAGCAATCCCGAAAAAAAAAAAAAAAAAACATTCAGTCTTGGTCCTGGTCCTCACCTCTGAGCGACCTGCCAGAGCTCATAATCCAAAATCATTCTGAAAGGCAGAAAAGTGGCGGTAAGCTCCAACAGGAAATATCGGTGCGTGTAAAATATTCATGGCGGGGTGTCCTACTTCCTGTTTTATTCTGTGTTTAAAGAAAAGAAAATGCAAAATCAGGTTGTGGATTTTAGCAACTGTTTTGGAGTCTTGACTGTTTTCTAATCCTCCGTGGCTGTAATGCTCGGTCAGATGGAGTTCTTACTTTGTGACTAAAAGAGATAATGATGGAACTTCATGCATCAGCAAATTCAAATTAAATGCGCAGCAAAATGTAGGAATTGTCTCAAACAACCATGGACTAATATCCCGCTCTGCAGTATACATCGGATTATGTACTTTATATCACCTAAAAAAATTAATATATGGATTAAGATTACTTGCTGACTGGACTGAGCAATTTATCCAAGATGCTTTTATTCAGAGACGTGTCCAGCAGCTCGTACTGAGGTATCATGATGGGAACACTTTACAGTTTTACATCCACATCAGCATTTTTTCCTCAAATATCTTTCATCAATAGCTGTCAATCGAAAATGACCCATCTGTCTCGACGTCTTTCCTTCATGATGTTTTATTAGTTTACATTCCAGCTTCTTCATCTGTTCTTCTCTGTGAGCGATGAAGGGAGGAATATAAACAAACTGAGGATTAGAAATGCTTCTGTTTCCGTGCTGCAGACGTCTCTGTGGACTGACAACACTGAAGTTATGTCCTTTTATTTTGTCTGGGCATTTGGGCTATTTATATAATTCAACACGCACATGTCTCAAGTGTTTTGCAGGCTGCAGATTCCAGCACATTTACAGTCGCTTCAGAAAGTGTTCAGGCTTCTTTGCACTTTTTTATAGTGTTGTGAATCTATTTTCAAATAGATGAAATAAACATTTTCCTGATTAATCTACAACAAAAATAACTCATAATGACTCAAATTTACGGAGCTCTGGTGTGAGAATATTTTGTATCTTTTACTCAGGAGTGAAAAATCTTTCCAAGCTGAACATGCTTAATGCTTGTTAACAGACAGATACCAAACATGCATCACCCAATGACTTCCCACACTTTCCTCTCAGCGCTCGGCGACCCGGCTGGTGTGACCGGGCCGTTCTCTCATTATATAAGCAGCCGTCAGAGCCTCCTAAAATCAGCGTTAGCAGATGGGACACTTCAAAGAGCTGAAGAAGCTGAGCGTCACCTCCATAACTTTAGACTAATGTTCCACTTCATGGCCCCTCGCTCCCCCCTTTGGAAAATGATTACAGAGACCTTACAAATCCTTTCCCCTGACCAAACCACACACACACACACACACACACACACACACACACACACACACACACACACACACACACACACACTGACACACACACTGACATAACCAACGTCTCCCTGCACTCACAGGAACACAGATGAACTCGAATTTCCACAAAGACATCAGATTTATTGCTGATTTTCTGATTGATCTGCGTTTAATGTCAAAGACTGTAAGGTATCAGTGAGGCCAATTTCCAGAAGCAAATTCCTCGCTTGGACTGAGTCCTTTATGTGTTTGAGAGCTGGATTTAAAGACCGTTGACGTTGTGTTGGCCCAGGAGTTTGAGGGATCGCTCCGAGTCCCCACCAGCGTGGAAACTGTTGACAGTTCAGTGGGACGTCTGCGCGCTGCTGGACTTCAAACTTAAATCAAAAATTCATTCAGTGAATTTGCCTCGTGTTTGCTCGTCTTATTCTGCTGCACATTTTCTGAGATCATCAGTCAGGAAATGACAGTAACTCGCGTTAGATATGTGACGTAAGTTAAATATGTTGCACACGTTATAAATAAAAGTAACACAAAAATAAAGTGTACAATTCACAATGTGGATGCTAGAAAACTGCTTTTGCATTGGAAAAGCAGTTTTAAGTCAATAATAAAGATGTTTTATAGAAGCTGATATGGTGAATTTCATAAAAGTTTATTTTCTCATGCAGCAGCAGCTACAAAGCAGCGCTAGCATTCACTCAGGTCGCCTAACACCTGATAAACTCGCTCGTTTTTAGTCTTCGATCGAACTCTTCAGCTGCTAAATGCTAAGAAGTTGATTTTTAGCGCTATTCTTTAAAATCAGCGATCTTGTGTGGACAGAAACGGTATTATACAGCCATGTTCATACGGAGGTCATGGACCACACAGCAGTATGTACACCAAAACTCCAGGTGGCGCTGTACTAAATGTCGACCCTTCGCTACAGTGCTACTGTTGTTTTCAGACTCCCTATTGCTTTTTTTTTTTTTTTTTTATTCTAAATCTATTTTGTGTATCATGTGTGTTGATTTGAGGGTAATTTTCTGTATAAAGGTTTGAAACACAGACAGGCGGATTCATTTCTGTTGGTTCCAGCTGCCCCACATGGTCAGTGAGGGGTCAAAGGTCAACACAATAATGTGAGTGAGCAGAGAGTGAACTAAAACAACAAGAACTGAGTGTGAGATGTTTCTCTGTCGGTTCATCAATACAAGCAGCTTCCATGTTGTCATTTGATTATAAAAATATAAATTGTACCTGCTTTAATTAACATATTTTTACTTGGGAGTAATTTTAGAGACTGGCTCTGGTTCTTAAACTCAATAATATGAACCCTTCCTCCACCATAGCACATTATAGTCTGGACGAGCGAGGCTTTATTTCCTCCTTACAAACTCTCTCTCACTCTCACACACACACTCTCACTCTCACAGTTCGGGGGAGAGAGCCTTACGAGAGTGAAGCGTGCATAACAACAGCACAATAAGCCCTCCAACGCCAACAACACGGTTCCTCTGAAGCACGTCAGAGGCGGCGGGCTAAGAATCGAGGTGCACAGCGGGGTGAGGGAAACATTTCTCGGGGACACAGCTAGGGGACAGTACCGGTCTCCTGACTGACACTCCCCCACAGACACACACACACACACACACACACACACTCACACAAACTAACAGGGGGAGCTTCAAATCCACAGCGCGCTGCAGGGACACCATCAGGTACTGTATATTTCGGACTTTATCCACTTCTGTACTCGCTTCTGAAACAATCTGAGCAAAAAGGGTGGTGGAAGGAGGGGAGCGGGGGGTGTCAACTCAGTGGCAAAGTCAAGAGGCACGTGTTTATTTTTAAAATGGAAAAGAAGAAAGAAAAAAAAAACGGTTGAAAGCAGCTCAGCAGAGACTTCGTCTGTTTGCGTGGGAAAGTGTATGCATATTTAATCCATGAGTGGGCAGCAATAATTCTGAGAGCTACTGGCTCACCGAGTGGGCAAGTGAGTGAAGCGGGAGGATGAGGGAGAGGAAGGAGAGGAAGGAGAGGAGAGGAGAGGCGCTTCTCTCTGGTGACAGGCTGATCAGCTCTGCTCGTCCCGCGCTGTTTGTTCCTGCTGCTGGAGGCTGGAAGAAGTCTGAGAGCGGAGACGTGTTGGATGGTAGGCCTTTTTCTAGTGTGAAATATGTGGGATGGAGAGGATGGGAAATGTTGGAGGCCATAACGACTGAACATTAGCGAACAGTGGGGGGTCAGAACATCCTCAAAGTATTTTATTTTTTACATTTGAAGACTTTCATTTCATGAATGTGACAGCCAGGTTTTCTTCCGGAGTCAGTGTGGCAGGCAGGGACAGTCCACGCGCTCGTACACAAAGCCAGCACGTCCCACTGTGTCTGCACCACCTCCAGCATCACCAGCAGCGGCAGCAGATCGGGGAGGGCTTCGGAGCTCAGTCGGAGCACCGACGACGCAAGGCTCGACACCAGCCGGGAATGCTGCTCAGTGGCCGGCTGCTGCTCGCTGGTCGCCGGCGGCTCGCGGACAGCCGACGCTGCTGAGGGTGTTTCCGGAGCGCTGTCCGAGGTGCTGAAAAAGCCTCTGACAGACCGCCGTTGTCCCTTTTTCCAGTCGAGACGATACGCATGAACTGACGTGAATGCCGAGCAGCACCACAACACAGCTCCCCGGTCCGGCGGTTCGCGCAGCCCCCCCGGCCGGAGTCAATGGGACCGCACGTCGTCCGAGCGTTAGAAACATGGAGATAATTGTCCTGCTCGTCCTCGGCTGTCTCGGCGTCCCTCGAGTCTCGGCGGGTAAGTTTATGTTAATGTGCAATTAGAGAGATGTTCCCACGGATTTCAGCGCAGCTCGGAGCCCTGGCTGAACGGAGTGAGATTTGTATTGTCTCATAAAACGAAGCATGCAGTGTTTGCATCGGTGGGAAGGTAAAATACTGCTGGCGTTAATGGAGCTGTAGTACAGTCCAGTGTTGGTTTCAGATTGTAACCAGCATTGTTGTGAGACGCTACGTAGTCTGTTGTGTTTGTGCAGAGGTTGACTGGGTTCGGAAGATACTGGAGGCATTTCAGTGTTGAGACAAAAAACGAAGGGTTTGTTCAGTCTGAGGATTCAACAGAATCACAACCAGACAGGAGGAGTGATGGACATCAGTGGGGCGGATCTGACCTAAACTATCTCACTGTTGGCGTGTGTGTGTGTGTGTGTGTGTGTGTGTGTGTGTGTGTGTGTGTGTGTGTGTGTTTGATGTGAGCCAAACTGACCTTTGAATCTCATTCCAGGCAGGTACGATACACTACTACACGCACACGTCAACCTTAATCTACCATTTCAAAGCTCCGTGTTAACCTCAGCTGTAAATAATGACATTAAAAATTAGAATATAAACATTTTGGACTGAGAGGTGATATTTTTGCTCCAACACGTACTGTACCTGTGCATCCAGAAAACATGACTCAGAGCCCGAAGCACACTTACTGACCGCCACACTTCACTCCTGACATCACAACGTAACCTCCGGTTCTCACGGCATCCTGCCACTCCCCAACTTTCCCACTGACCACAGATCAGTGCTGCTACACACACACACACACACACACACACACACACAACACACACACACACACAACACACACACACACACACACACACACACACACACACACACACACACACTCATGCACTTTACTGGAATCAATTTAATTGCACACTCTCTCTGTCTGGTTGTGTTTCTCTGATAATGATTCTGTGCAGATTCTGTAAACAAATATTACAAAGAGGTGAACAGACAATTTAAGCACACACCCTTGTTGGCATGTCTCCAATGAACACTGGCTCTTCCATTGCTGTATTTTAATTGTATGAACTCCAGTGTATTTATAATGAGAAATACGATTATTTTTCTACAGGTCATTTACATATCATTTTCTGTAGCTTTTGGGATATATTTGAACTCCTTTACAGACATTGAAATTCAGTAGATTAACACCTAATGAATGGATCATCACACAATCAACTCTTCAGCCTTAGTTGCTTTGTTCTATACACGTTTGAGTTTTTATTCTTGTTTTTCTCTCTTATAAAACATCCAGAACTGGTGAATAAGATGTTTGTTGTATCATATTATCAGGCCTTTCCTCTTTCTTTCTACCCTAGTTGAGTCCAGACACTGCGTCAGATTCAAACGTTTATTACAGAGAGACATGCGTTGAGTTAGGCAGCGAGTTCAGTGATGCTCTGGGACGATCTGAGCAAGCATGACACAGACAGGTCCTGCGATCACAAACCACCCGGGCGAGCAACGAGCACATATTACAAACAAAGAAAACAACATTTTGCTAATGCAGGTGGAGGTGGAGGAGATGAGCAGCAGGTCGGTGTGGAGAGCACAGAGTGGGAAAACAACTGAATGCTGCCTCGGTTATAAGTCCAGTAATTTGAGGGGGAACGACTGGACAGAAAAGTGGCTCGTGAATGACTCTGTGTCTACCTGACCTTCTGTGAAGCTACATTTCAAACGGCCAAACCTGACGAGCAGAGTCACCTGCTAATAAGATCTGAGTCTGGATGGAACCGAATGGAACTGGGTGACGTGTTTCACATCTCCTGCAGCCAGCATGACCTTCTCCTCGGGATGAAGGGAAACCAGCGGGCTGCTGGTTGCACCAGAGGAACATGTGACAATTCTTCAGTGCATCGATGATACGTCCCAGAGGAGCAGTGGCTCATGGCTGTAAGTGTAGAGGAAGGAACTGTAGAAACAGCGACGGTTGCAGCACCGATACGGAGAGAATGGGTTGTGTAAAGCTGAGAGGAGACGTCACAGTGTTGGTACAGGATGTGGAGACGAGCTGTGAACCAGGATCAGTGGTTTGTTTACTCTCATGTTGGTCAGCCATTCCAGCAATCAAGACCGAAGAGCAGAGACAGAATGCAGTTCAAGTTGTGACTCTGAATATATGAGAGCCTTCAGCATATTTATCAGTTTTGAAATGCTTAATGTTGATACAAAAAAATAAACATGCTATTATCTGAAGAACAGTCAGAAATAAAGAGGTCATGCGAGGGATTTTATTTCTCGAAGCATGAAGTGAACTTCTCATATTTTAAGAACCCAAAAAGAGCTTTAAGAAGGACTGCTTCTGACAACATATCTACATGTGGACTGAAATACTCTTAAAGAGAGAGAACGACTTCTGCACCAAAGAAAGTGAGAGAGGAAGACACTCATCTTTGCCTTCAGCGTGAACTTTCTTTAATCTAGTGAGGAGGAGGTGGGTGGAGGGATTCTCAAGCAAGCGAGGAACTGATGGGTCTTAACATCGAGATAAAACTGAACTCCAGCAATTTAGGCCTTGAAACTGGGCTTAGTATTTTGAGACTTTGGACTTTTAAAAGAACAAATCATGGAAATATGAACAGGCAGAACTGCATTTATTTGCACGATTAAAAGCAAACCAATTAGTGTGTTTCAGTTCATTTTTGATCCTCGAAGTGCTGGTTGGATTTTAGGTGTAAAGACATCAGGAATCAGGCCGAGACAACTGTTGAATCTCTCACTCCTTTGTTTCCTTTCATATCTTAAATGTATTTTGTTATACACTTCGTATTTCCAGCCAAGAAATCTGATTGAAATGTGCTCAAATCAGCACGACCACCCACCGTGCGGATTATTAGAAAATATCACTGCCATCTCCAAAATTTGAATTGCAGCATAATATTTCGTTAGATTGAAACATGTGAATTGTGGAAATGATTGCATCTATTTTTTTTTACATTCATTTTTTATGACTTTTGCATTTTAGGATTAGACGGCCTAGAAATCGTCTCTGTTGCTCGGTCGTTACGAAGGCTCGGACTACTTCCTGGAGGAGTAAACATTGCATTGATTACATAAGAGTCTACTGATGTTTTCCAGTTGTTAGTCCTACCACATGTATTGCCATGGAAACGGAGATGGTACTAACAACAACTTTTAATATGTTAAGAGCAAATTGCCCCAAAATATGAATATATTTTGATTACGTATTTTATTAAGTTGATAACTTGTGGCATAATCACAATATTACTCAGGAGGGTGTTTTAATGTCTTGAATTGGCGCGACAGTGATGCGGTCAGCGAGTAAGCATCACTCAGAAAACATGTAAACATGTAAACATCCTGTGACGACTGAGTAAACGCCCTCTGCTGCTCAGTGAAGACATCGAAGGCTGATGTTTTTCTCCAACTGTTGTTCTCAAGGCCAAGAATCACTTCTGAACCTCAGTGAGTATAAATGTTGAGAAGAGACGACCTATTCAGAAACTTTACCTTTTGCTTTCTCGGTTGTATTTTAAGACTCAGTCAGACACCTGCAGCGGGAGAATCAGGCCGAATGGACGAGGAGGCGTAGAGGTGGAGCGGCAGCAGAGTGGGTGCCGTAAACTTTACACTACGGTGGCATCTTTACTGTGTCTGTGTTTATAGTGACTCATAAACAGCCGGTTGATCCGGGGAAAAGGAAAGGTAATGTTTCCATTTAAAATGTAAATCGACTCTCAAACACATTCATCCAAATGAGGCCATAAATCCCTCGCAGGCAATTTTCCCCGCGCCGTAACCGTCGAGAGCTCAGAGAAGGAAAAAAAAAAAAGGAAGCTCAGTGAATCAATCAACAGATTGAACACTGATGCCGGCGCTGGAAACACTCCAGGTCGGTTTCTTTGTTTGGGAGACGTTTATAATCATGAGTGAAGAAAAACGAGTCTTTCAGAGATCAGAGGTTATTTGTTTGTGCTGTAAACCAAAAACTGCAGGAACACCTGCCAGGTGATCATTTCTGTGTTGGTAAAGTACATAATGTGTGAAGTGCTCGGCCATCTCGCATCCGTAGAGAGTTCAAAGACCCAGAGTGTGGAGTCGCTCCCCATCTTCCTCTCTCTCACACCAACTTATCATCAAAACTGGAAACAGACTTGAACTGTGAATATTTGAGCAGACGTCCAATCAGTCGCAGAAACAGACACACAGTAGATTCTCCAACACACGTTTACAAATACTTGTTTGTGCTTTCAGGGCGGTTTGATAAACACATCAGACACATCATGCTGCATTATTCATTTCAGAAAGCAAACCGACCCTCAGGGCTCCGATGGTTGGTTCTGTCACGTGCACCGAATCAGACGAGTGATCGTTGCTGAACAGATACCGAGTCCATCATCGGTGTGGGAGGATGTTCAGGGCTCACGTTCATATTCCACGGTGCCGTCAGCAGTTTGTGCTGCTCTGATTTTACTCAGATGTGTTAGACCTGCTGGGTATGTGGGGCGGCCTCCTGATTGGAGGGCTGAATCATCACTGCTCCCTCTGAACAGGCAGGATGGAGAGGTGTGTGTGTGTGTGTGTGTGTGTGTGTGTGTGTGTGTGTGTGTGTGTGTGTGTGTGTGTGTGTGTGTGTGTATGTGTTTACATGGAAGAGTCACAGGGGACGCAGAATGTTGTGTGTGATTATTATAAATGTTGCATCAGGTTATTAAGACAGGGATCTTATTATGTTGCATTTGCATGGAAAGGTGCAAGAGCAGCAGTTTGATCTGTGACTTTCACAGATCTATTTTGTTTATTTTTCAGTTGTATGTCGACCATATTATTTACAAGAATAAACCGATACACATTCCCAAGCTGCGAGGACGGTTAGCTTCCATCCAGAGGCTGCAGTGGAAACACATCTCAGGAATTGCATGCACACTTTATTCTTATCAGCACAGCGGGTGATCACAGCTGTTTGTTACTTCTGTTCTGCATCGAGCATGAATTTCATCAGTTGGCTCAGTAAGCTGCTCGACAGCTTTCCAGGTAACAAGAAGTCGTAAAAATTCATAAACACTCACATTCAAGCCACGCTGAGTCTGAACTCACAAACTGCTGCAGCAACAACTTCAGCTGAACAACTCTAAAAACCAGACCTGGTTTTCATGTCGACAACAACATTCATAATCTCTAACAAAACATGTGACGTAAGAAACAGTCGTTTTGAATCGTCTGTGCATCTCGAGGTTTGTTAAACAAGTTGGGAAACTTCCCACAAGAGTGTCCAGTAAAAACAACACCAGAGATCTCAGGCTTTTTAACTTGTGAATGCTCTGCTATATAATTACAGGTCTTTGCTTTTTGATATAAAACATTCCACAATTTATGTTCACACTTATAATATTAATAAATGATTTCTTCAAATGTCAATAAAAGCTTTGTTACAGGTACTTTATAGAACTACTCTCATTTTTTGCACAATAGTATTTATGTTTTTCTTCTTTGCGACGTGCACACTGCTATATTTTATGAATGCATTTCTAAGCATGGTTGGACCGAGCAGGCGTATTTCTAGAGCAGAGAATTGGGGAAATAAAGAAAAAGACGTCCATCCTGCCTGTAGCTTTGCTTTTGTTTCTGTCAGTCCAGCTCACATCATCTCTCCTGATGCCTCACACTCTGTCAACTTAAATTCTCACCTGACTGAATTGAAAGAAGTGTGATGAGACGTTTTTCACGAGGTCCTTTCAGAGCGGCAGCGCAGCCGAGCGTTGTTATGAACGTGCTGCTGCTGCTGCTCTTTCCTCTGGCGCCAACTGAACCTCTTTCTTCGTTTCTAAAAGCCTCTCTGAGCTCCTCTTCGAGAGCTCGTCGGTGCTGCAGATGATTACAGCGACTGTGTGAGAGAGTTCTTATCTGCTGAAGCTTTCAGATCTGGTGGAGACACTCGGATTAAAACCCAACAACAGCAGCAGGAAACATGAAGGAGATAATGGAGATATTAATCTTTTTTCATCAAATTGTTTTCAGTGTCATTTTACTGGGAAGCTTTGTCCGTGTTTGGTTTTGTTAAGAGGTATCAGGTTCTCTCTCTCTCGCTCTCTCTTTAGTTGTTTTGCCAAAACTGGAGTGAATCAGGCTTTGGAGGACAGATTGGAACAATCATATGGACCTGTGGGAGAAAGAGCTGATGATGCCAAAAGACTGATGCAGCAATGGCAGCTCTCTGCAGCTCAGTAGCACGGCAAAGCGTGTAATACACACGCCGGTCCATTACAGGGAAGCGTGTCATTGACACGCCTGGAAACGTCTCGATGTGAGAAGAACATGACATAAACAGAGGAGGGTTTTTTTCTGGCCGTAACCACATGGTTTTGTTTTTCTGAAGCACACGACATTGATACGTTTCCCCCTAGTGGACGGACGTGTGTATTACATGCTCTGCTGTCAGTCGTCTGTCCAGCATCACGTCTGAGTGTGTGCAGGTTGAGGAGGAGGAGGAGGAGGAGGAGCGTCTGAGCTGCCAATTACACAGAATAAATGGCTTGAAAGTAAAGGTGTGCACTCACAACTTTCTGCATGTGATCAACGACTTCCCTTTCAAAGGCAAAGTTAACGTAGAGTTACATGAAGGAGATGAAAGGAGCAGCCAGGAAAGTTAAAGATGAAAAACATCACAGACAGTTGGGTTGAGATTCTGTAACGAGAGCAGAGGACTTACAGGAAGTCTGATTCATGCCAGGTTGTGTGTTCTAGCATTGGTGCTGGTGTTATTGTATTTTACACAGATTTACAACATGAATGAACTCATGGCAGTTACATGTCAGCTGATTTGGTGTGTACGAGCGATAAAAGTGTTTCTGCTGTGAAGCAATTAGTTTGGCTGAAAT
>NW_027185407.1:1444500-1477000 GCF_022577435.1 Embiotoca jacksoni | reverse complement strand
ACACACACACACACACACACACACACACACACACACACCGGGGACATCCGTCCTGGCTCAAAGTCACCCCCGTCTCTCAGGGTGAGGCCGACTGTGTGCCACGGAGAGTTTATGAAGACATCTGTCTGGTGTTTCATTAGAGCTGTCTCTCGTGTTGTGTGGATATTTAAGGGCCGCGGTCACGGCCACCGTCCCCTGTCTTTGTCCCTTGGTGTGTCACGCCGTCACAGAGCGAAGACGCGACGCACACAGACAGATGAAAAGTGACCAGAAGCTGTGGGACGTGAGGACACTCAGAGAAAGGCTTTAACTTTGTTTTGCAGAGAACTGAGGAGAAATAACAAGGGCATGTACATATATTTTTAAAACCTCACCTTGTCGCAGTCTCCTGTAATATATATGCAATACTTTATCTGTTCTTTTTTCCTTTGTCTCCTGTTTAATGCAGGAGTCTCAGAGATCAAGGTCTGTTTTCCAGGAGAGACTTAAAACGCGATAATTTATTTATGCAACAAAGCATAAACGGCACTCAGCACTATATACAATAAAGAAGAAACAAAAGAAATGCACACTACGAGGAAGTCACAGAGATCTCGATATTAAAGCCGTTTGATTTCAAAGGGCTCTGCAGCAGACTGCTCTCAGGTACAAAGAGGAAGTCGTCACACCGAGATCACAAATTTAGAGGCTTTATTAAGAGCTAACAAGCTCTGTGCAAAATTATAGGATTTAAAAGACATGAGGTGTGAGAGGCAGAGCTTCACAGACAGAGCTTCAGAGATCTGACGAGTCAGAGACTGATGGCCTCATCACGTCTGCAGGATAAAAACTGTTTCTATTCCACTTTCTGCTTCGATTTTCTTCTTTCTTTCCTTTTTCTGTTTCTGCCGGTTGCAGCTCTTTAAAGAAGTAATCCAGATCAGTTAATGAGCGCTGAGAGGCAGCTAATGGCAACCGTTGTTAATGTCCCTCTGAGTCTCTGCAGGAGCTTTGTCAATTCTGGGAATGTCATTCCGATGATGTCACAGTGATGTCATCAGGGTCACCTGCTTCAAGGTGAAGTGTAGCCGCAGGATTTCATGACGGCAGATGTGTGTTTTAGCATGACGTGTCAAGCCCTTAAAGTGATCTGTATGTGCAGCACACGCATCCAAATGTTTGGTAACTATGGTAACACGGATGCCTATATATATATTATATACCATCGTTACCGGCTCGGAGGTCTGTGAGCACTAACCTGCTCGACAACTCTTTGACTGTGTTTGATTGGCTGAATTAGATTAATGTCCAATTAAAGGGACACGATGACCTCACAGAGGAACCAGCTGTCCTCGTCCGTCTTCTCTGCTCCTCATTACGAATATCAACCAATCCACAAAACCCAACAGACCCAAGGTAACGTACCGGCAGGACGGCGTCCTCTCGTCATGGTGAAGGAAACATTACAACTTTGATTTCTTTATTTAGCTCAGCATAAAGACTGGAAACAGGGAAACAGCTCGTCTGGCTCTGTCTGAAGGCACCGATCCACCTCGAGCTCACTAATATACACAATATGTCCTGTTTGTTCAATCTGTACAAAAAAATCACAAAGCTTTCAACAGAGCAAGAAGAGCTGTTTCCACCTGTTTCAAGTCTTTATGCGAAGATACACAAAGCAGCTAAAGCAGATTATTGTTATTAAGCAAAGATTATTTAGAAATAATTATTCCTGAATTATTCCATCAATAAATGCACATAAAATACAAATATATCAATTTCAAACTGAGAATGTCCTTAATTAACATAAAAAGAAAATGTCTAAACTTGTCTGGAAGCTCTTCGGATAATTCTATCGATTGTTTGATCGTTTTCTGGTCTTTCTTTTAGAAAATCTGCATCTTAACATTTTTCAGGCAGCAGTTCAGACATCTGACAGTTCATAGTTGTAACAGAATATGATTTCCCCAACGGGCATTAAACGCATCCACATGAAATCACAAAGCACACGTCGGGAGTCTGGTTGTGTTTCCATGAAATTATAATCAGTCTCTTTGCCACAGTCGCAGTGTGTTACTGTTACTGTTGTCTCGATCATCTGATCTGCACAAACACACGTGGAGGACTGTAGCCAGTGTGTGTGTGTGTGTGTGTGTGTGTGTGTGTGTGTGTGTGTGTGTGTGTGTGTGCAGAATAGTGCAACACATACATAAATTAGTGTGTCTTAGTATTCAACAGTAGCCAAGGCCACTAAAGTATCCATGGAGATAGATACACACACACACACACACACACACACACACACACACACACACACACACACACACACACACACACACACACACACACACACACACACACACACACACACACACACACACATTCACACTTGCTGTAGATGCAGTTGAGGCTCCCGCCACTGTTTCTGTGTTTCTGTTCAGGCTTCGGTCATTTTATCGTTCGTGTCTTAAAATACTGAACGAGTGCAGGAAAAGCGAGCAGCTGAATTTAATGAGGACTTTTCTGTAGTCAGCGTCCAGACTTTCATTACGTTCTTCTGTCAAACAGAGAATCGGCTGAAGAAGTCACAGCAGCGTCGGGCTGTGGACACCTGCAGGAAGCAAAAACCAGACTCACAACTCATGAAAACACGAGATCCGAAAGGTTGGAAGATTAGAAATGTCGAACGAGAGTGTTTGGGAGAAAGATTTTAGTATGAGCTGCTATTTTCTTTTCTTTTCTTCTGAAACATCGTTGGCTTCGGGAGGACTAAACCAAGTGCAGAAGCTTTCTAACAAAGTTCTTTGCCGTTTAATCGTTTAAGATCTCAGAAGTCATTGGTTTTTTAAAAGTTATCATTTTAAAACGACGACGCTGACATTCAGCAAGTACATCGTTTACCTTTCAGCGTGTTAGCATGTTAACTTTACCAGAGTTCAGCTGAGCAAATAGTTTTGAAGGTGTTTGATCATAAACCAAAGATCTGATGATGCAGCTGATTACAGTCCTCTCTCAGCAGCACGTTAATCTCTGAAAACATCATCTGGGAACTACGAATGTCTCAAAACCACCTCGTGCAGATCCGTGTTGCAGATGTTGATATTTCTGTCATCGAGTGAAAACTTTGAGCTGTAGAGGAAAAAAAAGAGTTTTGGTACCAAAAGGATGAATCTTTTTTTGATCTTGTTAAATATTTTAGTGGTGGACCAAAATGTTAGAAGCTAAAAACATTCAAATCTTCGTTTTAAATTGTAAAATCCAATCTTAAATATTTCAAACCTGTATAGTAGTAGTGAAACTAACTAGTCCTCCTCCATCCTCATCCTGCGGTGTCTGCTGAGCCTCTGAGGAACTCTTTCCTGTTCCTCATTAATCCCACGTTACATAATGGATTCAGCCGAGCGATTTATTCACACCACTGAATTAGTGTTCCTGCCGCGCCGGCGGCCGCAGAGCTTCTCCTCCACTTTGTACTGCAGAAGGTAAAAAAGGAGCGTTTGTTTGTGTCCCTGCTTGCAGACAGCTTGTCGCCTCCCGTCAATGTGACCGTCAGAGAGGTGAAAGGGAACTCTGCTGTGGTATCATGGGACATCCCCGAGGGAGACCCCGTCATCGGCTTTGCCATCACACAGCAGGTGAGTAACACAAACATCACAGCCGTAACACAAACCAGATGTAAAAGTAACGGGAGGATCCGCAGCTGGCTGTTCAAACACTAATTGAAGTTAGTTGTGTTTCATCACAGGCTGCTCGCTGCCATGTCCGCTTCTCTTTATTCCGTCGCTCCGTTACTGAAAATAAATCGCTGTGCATTATGGGAATCATCACCGGATGCTGCCTCGCGGCCTGTCCGCTCTCTAACAGACAGTGACGGCTGTGTGAAACGTACAAACTCCTCACACACGCATCTCTTATTTCCCGCTCATGCTTTAATCGCTTTACTTTACGTGAGACGAGCTGCCATCTTCAGACACAAACAGCCGTTCACAGGCTGAGTGACGGCGACAGCTGCGGGGTCAGACTCAGAGATGAGGAAGTGACGGCTAAAGAAACAAATAACACATGAGTTTTTTAAGGAATCTGAGCAAATATGCTGTTGAAATCTCGAGTGCAGAGTTATCTAGTCTATAATCGATATGTATAAAACTTAATAGATTCAAAATATGATCAAAGTTTTAAATACACTCAAATGAAGGCCATAGATTATTTATTCTTTCATCTTAGACCTCTAAGTCCTGAAAACAGATTAAAAAAAAATTATATTGTGATCTTATTTTCTATATTCAGTAAAAAAAAATCTGGTAAATTTAAAGTGATTAAAATGAATTTAAATGCATTTACATCAATTCTCTGAGACATCAGGACATTGGAGAGCAAGTTTAACTGCAGGTTCAAGAACAGGCCCGAGGTGATATCCAACGGGATGATCCTTTATCAGACGTGGTTCATGAGAAGTTTTTAAAGGGCTTTGCAAATCATAACAAGGCTTATGGATAAAAAGGGAGTTTTAAAGGATCTGTCCATGGAAACTTCTGTCATGCAGTAAATCTCTCGATATATATTAAATTGACCTCCTCCAGCCCGAGGGTACTTTGTCTCATTTGGTTTGAACTTTGATTTTTTTTTTTTACCGCTTGCTGGAAAACAGATATTTTTGAAGAAGCCAAAGACTACTGGCCAAAAACTGAAGCTCGACCATTTCATAATGAATGGTCCATTAAACACGGAGCTGCAGCCAGACCGGGACCTCGTGTTGGTCCAAGTCACCACAGGTTCTCCGAAGGCAAGAAAACCCACCTGATCTGTTCACGGACAGACTGACTGGAGGTCTGTTCACTTTATGTCCAGCTTCATATTTAGAGTACGGACACGAGAGTGATATCGAGCTTCTCATCCCAGTCTCAGTCAGAATTTAACTTCTACAACAGCGGCATGAAACACACTGATCTGAAATGTGATGTAGCCAGATTTGTGTGATGCTGTGGGTGGAGTCGGTGTCCACGTCATGTACGTCATGTGTCTCCGATGTCTCGCTCCAACAGAAGAAAGACGTGCGCATGCTGCGATTCATCCAGGAAGTCAACACCACCACGCGCTCCTGTGCATTATGGGACTTGGAGGAGGAGACAGACTACATCGTGCATGTCCAGTCCATCAGCATGTCTGGGATGAGCCCGCTGAGCGAATCGCTGCGCTTCCGCACGCCGAAGGAGGCGGAGACTCAGGCCTCTAAGGGTAAAGGTGAAGTAAACACACGCACACGCCGTCGTCCAACACATCCACACCCAAAAAGACACAAATCAGTTTCTGGCCTTTTTTCAAGACTCGGCCGTTTGACAATACAGCGACTCATTTTGTCTAAAGACCAATAAAAATCAATAGACATACAAAGCGTGAAATTAAATTTCACAACAGAGTGCTCTCGCCGCCGCCGACCACGGCTCGGGGATAAAACGGCCGAGGGGGACGCACACTTCACCGAGTGTTGACGTGCCTCTGCAGGCCTCACCCGGTACGCACCCTGCACTGCTGCACACTAAACCAAAATGAGGAGAGGCATTTATCAGACGGGGGAGGGGGAGGGGGAAGGGGAGGGGGGTGGGGTCGATGTGCTTTTTGGCTGAAGCACCGCTCCATCTCGTCTTCCTCTCATTTACACTCATCTCCCATGTGACCTGCCGCTGCCCTCCAGCACTTCACCTGCTGTGGAGCCAGAAGGAGTCTGAACTGATGTTGTGGTGGCGAGACACATAAAGAACATCAGAACGATCAACGCAGAGCCGTGGACAGACTCTGCTCACCATCGAGGCATAATTAGCACCGGATGCACTCGCGTGTTGTTTGTGCAGCGAGGATACATTTACAGAAATCAATAACCGCACAGGATCCAGATAAACAACTACAATTCTTTCTGCAGGTTTTTTTTCCTTCTGTTTGTTTCTTTGAGGTTTCAAGTTGGATATTTTTCTCCCGCAGTTTTCAAAAGCAAAAAAAACACCTGACAGAGAGAACTCCTGTCTGGACTCCTGCACAGAAATAAACAGAAGAGCCACAACAAACACCGTTTTATTGAAAGGAGCAATTCAATGTTTATGAGGGAGAGTGATCAGAGGATCGATGCTAAAGGCCGTTTAATGCTGAATGATTCCTCATGTCAGCGTCACATGACGGCAGCAACATCTCAACACTTCACTTTTCAACCCATTAAAATATAACTTATTTAACTTTTCTCGTTTTCCACTTTTTGGTTCCTATACGCTTCTTATAAACTTCTAATTCCAAAAACATGCTGCAACTGTTGGTTTCCAATCTTATGCTAAGCTAATTTAGAGGCCCACTAGTGGTGCCTTAATTTTTACTATACACATATGAAAGTATAAATATTCACATCAAACTCTTGTCAAGAAAAGAAAACTGAAGACATTTTATAACCTCTTCCAGAACCTATACAAGTCTATAGTTTGTCTGCAGTTTGTTTAAATGTGAAATTAGTTGCTTGTTCACATACAAGATGTGCTGGTAGGTGGATTTTGTTGCATTTCGACAAAGCTGGGCTTCCCATCATCGTGCTAAGCTAAGTTAGCAGGCAGCTTCTAGCCCACAGACATGAGAAAGGTAGAAATCCTCTCATGCAACTCTCAGCAGTGAGTAACTAAGTGCATTTCTCAGAGGTCCAGAGGCCCGTCTGAATGTACAGGTTCAGTTTTTGAAAGGAGGTTGTTGAGGCGAGTGCAGTTGATGCTTCTGAATATTTGTTTGCTTGTTTTATGTGGAGGGCTGTTAGAGGAAGCAGCGCTGCATCGATGCAATCATCTATTCCCCAAAAATGGAAGAGCCACATATTCGCAGGCTCTACACGCACAAACACAAACACAAACACACACACACACGCACACGCACACGCACAAACACACACGCACAAACACAAACACACACACACACACACGCACAAACACAAACACAAACACACACACTCACACTCACACTGTGCAAAGTGCCAATTTGCTGCAAAGCAAAAACGATTTCCACATTTCCCACCATCACAAAACAAACATCCAGTGAGCAGGTCGGTGGTTCATCCTCCATCTCGTACTCAAACAGTTTATCAGCAGACATCCTGCTCCGTCTCATCTGCTCAACAATGTCTGTTCAATTAGTTTAGATGTGTTGAAACAAGGAAATATTATTGTTCATATTTTGTAAGAATCTGGGATCCACCATCAAAGCAGCGACAGCTCAGAGACGCGATCTGTTGAGATACACCAGGATTAAATACTGCTTCTATACTGAGATTTTATTTTTATTTTGAAAAATTTGGAACAAGATTCTTTTTTTTTTTAACACATTTTTTACTGATGGCGGGCGCCACCGAGATCCTCACTAACAACCACTCATCATTTTTACTTCTTCACTATTTCACAGCTTTGCTTACAGTCCTGCAGAAATACTGTAAACTGAGGTTTAACTGACTCATGGACAAAAGACGCCCAGAAGAAAAAAAAAGAATAGTTTGTCTTCGCCTGCAGATAAGCAGAGAGAGTCTCAGTACAGCTGTTCGTCCTTTGTCTCGATATGACAGGCGAACGTGCCGAGAAGAAAAGAGGTTTTTCACTGCTGTATCACGCTGATCTCCGTGGAAAGAGCAAAGGATGAGCCTGAAATGCCGGATTATTCTGCGTTTCTTCTCATTTCCTCTCTCACAATGAGTTTAAGCTTCAGGAGATCAAAGGCAGCGAGAGGGATGAAAAAGAAAGCAGCACAACCTGTCGACAAAACAGGAGGAAGAGACAAAGAATCAGAGGAAGAGAGGAGGGGGAGACAGAGACTGAGTGACAGAGACGGGGAAGGAAGTAAAACGGAAATAATACGAATCCTGACTATTAAATTCTGCTGTCAGAAACAAACTACGTGTTTTCACGCTGATGGACGTCACTGACACAAATATGCAAAATAAAAAGTAAGCGAGGCTCATTCAGTCTCTTCACATCCAATAAAGGTAGAAACTTCTCTCCACTGAGGATGGAACAAACCTCAGAGTTTGATGTGTGCGTCAGACGACGGCTGCAGTGAAACACTGGGAGATATTTACTCAGACAGAAACACTCAGCTGCATCCCAAACGGACAAACTCAGCCGCGGGGTTTCCTTTAAAACCAAGTCAAAGACAAAGTGAAAGACAAAGGAAGAATCCTGCACATCTCTGACACCTTAAAGGAATAATTGAACATGTTGTTGTGGAAACACAATCGGTTGTTTTCCCTTCGATACTGAAACGACAAAATCCATATCAATCTGGTGTGTGTTGGAATAAGAACAACGTCAGGATATTTTCAGTCCAGCTCGGCGAACAGACTGTTAGTCTGTTTCTGCACATACACAGAAACATTTAGTGAACTAAAGTTACACAGTTTTTAAAAGATTGTGGTCCCGACTGTTTCATTTCAACAATTTAAACTAACTTTAACTGCTAAACAACTTATAGATTGTGTAGAAAAACTCTGGGACATTAAATACTTGAATAAATCTCACATTTACAAAAACACAAAAAAAGATATGAAGAGCAGCCGGACCATGTCGTCCACATCTGCAGCGCTGCAGCTGGAACAAGTCGATTCCAGCCGTTCAGGAGTTTGTCCTGATTTGTTTTTTATCAGGACACCAACTCTTTCACCTCAGCAAGCATACAAGGTTTTTGGCAAGATGTTTTTTTTAAATGCAGAAATGTAAAAATCACCTAAAACAACTTTTGTTGACATGTATACAAGCTTCTTTTGAATAAACTCCTGTAGGATCCTCACAGCTCACGTTGGTACCGAGTAGCGCTTGTTAAACTGATCTTCATGAACACAATCTGAGTTCCCCTTTAAACAAACGTGAAAAGTTGTTCCTATGATCTCATAACACGGCATCAGTTTGATGTCATATTGCAGTAATAACATCTCTGAGAGCTTCAGGCATGAAGCCTGGTTTCTGTTTTATTTCACTGAATTTAGGAAAACTTCAGAAAACTGAACTATAAAGTGAGAAAGTGACTGCGTTGTTCGGAGCACGCTCGGTGAGCTTCAGATGTGTCACAGCTGACCAGTTCAGCCCCGAGAGGCCGGCCGGCAGCAGAGTCAGGTGCTCGGGGCTTCTGCGCTTTGATTATTTAATACGAGGAACAGAGGCCGATCGATCAGCAGAATTGCTCGTTGCTGAAAGCTGCTGGAGCGTGCGGTTCCTGCCTCGCTGGGCCGTCCAAATGTCACCCGCTGCTTCCAATAAAAGGACGGGAGAGCTCTCTACGCTGCAGCCAACTTCAGATCAGGACCGCGACTTCCTCAACCCTCAGCAGTGCAAAGAAAAGTGATCGTGTTGGTGCTTTGTTCCATAGAAACCTGCAGGCAGATGGCTGTTCTCCTGACGGTCACGTCAAACTTGATGATGGAGTTTTATGGAGAATGGTGTGAGGTTTTCATGACTGCTGTGATTAATTTTTCTCATTACTGGATCGCTCCATCACGCTTTAGTACGAAGGATGCCCGGTGGTCCAGATGAAGCCTTAAATATCGTTTTTATGTTCTGTTTGACTTCCAACAGGCACGCAAAGAATATCGGAAATATCCGTGGTAGGCAAATATCGGGCAATAAAATCAGCTGGGGTCAGGCTCTATGTAATATCACATCCAATAGGGCTGAGAACACGTTAAAAAAGCTTCCCCTGAGCAAACCCTCCCCTCAACAATACCATTTTTTTTTACATGTCTTATAGTCCTTTAATTAAGAAGGAGAATGCAGTTCAGAAGTTGTTTCCTGTTTGATATCCGTGTCTTATGTCTGCCATGTCACAACGTTTAAAGTTATTCAGACTCTGATCACAGCATTTGATCTGTCAGCCTTTTTTTTTTCCTGCTGAGATAGTTGAGGCAAAAGTTGTTAAATCATGATTTTATTTGATTTTTCTCTAAACACAGAGCGAACTGGCAGTTCTCATTTCAAAAAAACCTGCGCTGCAAAAACACACTGATGCCGACCTATTTACCTCCAAGCTGTTTTTTAAGTGTCAGTCATTAGTCTCAAACATTTTGCTGATATGTTCTATAATTTGCTGTTCAAAGTCAATTAGCTTCGAACTCACTTTGCCTCAAGACTCGCACACAGAACAGGCTGCCACGATGTTCAAACTGGGGAAACAAATGTTCTGGTCCGGAGAGCTCAGAAGTTCAAACTCGTGTGATGAAGGTGCTCTTCGGCAGGCAACACAGAAAGTCTAAAAAGAAAAAGTCCTTGACTGACCTCGACTCATTCACATTGAGTACATCTTTGGATCGACCGAGTGGGGAGCTCCCCGACAACTACTGACTGATTTTGTTCTTGCAGCACCAATAGGAACTTAGATGTTGTACGTCGGCCACAGCTGATGTTGTAATATCATTTCTATGTGATGAACAACAACAACTAACGTCTGGACTTCACTGTCACACCATTTGTCTTCCATTCCATGTTTATAGCAAACATTAAAAGCTGTCGTTTACACAACTAACATTTTATGATGATCCTTTCAATGGTGTTTGCTGGTGCTGCATTGGCTCAAGTTCGACCTGTCATGGTCCTCTTACGTCACCATCGTGGCCCTGATACAGGGAACGTACCGACGCTGGAGCGGCAGCTGAGAAAATCCCTCAATGAGGACGATGATCCTTCCTCGAAGTTACTGAACTCTGAAATTGTTTGTGTGCCTGGTGCAAGCAGTGTGATTTGACCTGTCCAGCTCTGTAGCAAATACTGTTTTCCAGTTATCACGTTTTTGTTTTTGTTCCTAAAGCATCTCTGACTGTTCACTCTTTACTCCTTCAGACGAAGTGACAATGGAGGAAGTGGGCCAGTCGACCCAGCTGAGAGCAGGAGAGCTCATCATCATCGTGGTGGTTCTGATCATGTGGGCAGGTGAGGACGAACCTGATCAATAAGTCGGGGTTTGGACGGGCTCCATGTGTTCCTGCCCTCGTCTCAAACAGGAAACCGTGCTGTCTCTGATTGGTCCTCTCAGGTGTGATCGCTCTCTTCTGCCGCCAGTACGACATCATCAAAGACAACGAGCCCAACAACAACAAGGACAAAGCCAAAAACTCCTCGGAGTGCAGCACTCCTGAGCACCCTACGGGGGGGCTGTTGCGCAGTAAGGTATAACCCACCCCCCTCCTCCTCCTCTCCCAGGGTGCCTCCCCCTCAGCGGCGCCGGGCAGGTGAATGGTCCCGGCCGCTTCGAGACTTTTTCCGCCGACCCTTCACACGCTGTCATAGAGTCATCCGAGCGCCGGCCCGGAGCTCCACACGGCTCCAACATTTACCTGCATGACCGCAGCATTCAGCATCAACCGGCGACGCCGCTCCTGTCATGGCTTCCAACAAGTTCTGTTCTGATCAGTGCGCAGAGCCCCATACCATATCCATCTCTTATGTGCCGAGAACAAAAGTCCAAATCAAATCTTTACTCCTCTCACTCTGCTGCTGAACAACCTCCCAGCACAGAGGCTTCCTCATGCTCATTCAACACATTTATTGTGATTCCTGCGAGTCCTCCAGCCGTCTCATACCTGTCATCTTTCTTCTCTCCTCCCACAGTTCCCCAAGAACAACAACAACAACAACAGGTTGCCATCTGTCAACATCATCGAGGTGTGACCGCCAGGACGTCTTCTCTTTATCCAAAAGGACTTTGTGTTCTCACTGACGAGCGGGGCTCCATTTCAGCCCGTCTGCCTGTCGGGATGAGGCTGGGACTCTGGGCCCCTGGGCGGAGCCTGTTCTCCTTTGGCCCGGGGGCCGGCGCTGTCGTGACGCCGCGGGACTCCGGGGGTCCGGCACGGCCCGGCTGCTGCCGGACTGACAGCGGAGTCGGCGATGGAGGGACTGTGGTGAGAGCCCGGTGGCTGCTGGACCACGGGGGGGCAGAGATTAAGGCCCGACGGCTCCGGTGGTGGAGATACTGCAGGTAGAACCGCCTCCGGGACCAGAACCAATAAACAGAGACCTTTTCATCCTCTTTCTTCTCACCGTCTTTCAGTGCTTTATCACCGACCACAAACCTGGAGAAGTTCCCTGTTCTCGGTCGCTCTGAGATCCACCCGCCTCATCGTGATCGTCCCTTCTACTTCAATCTCATCATCGACATCTTATTTTTGTCATTACATCTTGTTTGACTTTCTTTTGATTGACGTTAGGTTGGTAGTTTTTTTTCTTTTACTTCCATCTCTAACAAGGTGCCACCAGTACAGTTTTGTTGTTCTGGTATCTGTTTTGGGCTTTTTTTTCTAGAAGCCACCGTTCCCTCCCCTCCTCGGGCAGAAACTCTCCACCGTCCTGTGGGAAGTGTTTTCATTCTGGCGAGCTCGTTTTCCCTCCTCAGGGAATCCAGACTCCACCTGGCTAGTTTAGGAGCCATTTCTCCAATATGCTGTGATGACGCCGGAGCAGCTTTAGAGGGATCACTCGGCTCAGAACCGGAGCTCAATCACCAGAAACTCGTCGGAAAAGATGAATCTCATTAACTCACATTTGAACGGCATATAACATTCATAACAAGCCAGACTTTTGTCCTTCTTTTCTTATATATTTCTGAAACGTTACATTCCACGTCCAAGATGAGCCCTTTAGTATTTCCTTGTGTCTTTCTCTTGGAGGGTGACGGCTTTCAGAGCTTTGTGGAGAGGAGCAGATCTGCCATAACGGAGCGCATACATCTCATTAATGGACTTTAAAAAGGGGGCTGGACTCTATGGATGTCTGTGGACTTGCTTCTGTCAGCAATAACAGCCCCGAGTGGAAGATGGACTCCAAACTCTGCAGCCTCTTCAGAACAAAACCTGACCTCTCAGCATGTCGTGAACGAACTGCACTTCCAATATGAGGGAATCCATTTCAGATGATCCCCACAAGTCTTTAAGCGCTGTTGTAAAAACTTTGGTTTGCAATGGATAGCATGGAATAAAAAAAAAATATATATTTTTCTTTAATGGGCCCAACTTGCAACCGTGAGACTTCTTGAAGAAATCCTGAATAGATGTCACCAAGGCAGAAGGGCTTCTATCAAAGACAACACTTGTGTTGAAATTCCACATTAAAGAGGCTAAACATAAAGATGAGGGATCACCTGTTGCCATGCGGCACACAGGGCACCAAATGATGTAATAGAGGGCTGATTTAAACTTGGTAGTACTGCCTTAACAAATAATTATACAATATGATTTATGGAATGAGATTGAAGGCCCTGTAGCTCACAGTGTCATATGATTTACCTTTCACATAGTATCTAAATGTGTGTAACGTTAAAGGATGCTGTGGAGTCTAAACTGATGTAAGGTGGAACATCTTGAAGAAATGGCTGATATTTAATGTGTAAATACATTTTATATTTCTTTCTTTCTCGTGTGGTGATGTCGGTTTAGAGAGCCTTTCATGAAATAGGACTCGACGTGGAAAATGTATTGTTTCCTAACCGAGAGGGCACCGATACCGGTGGAGAGAGGTGACATTTCCTTTTGATAAAGTCCTGTTATCGAAGAGCTTTTTCATAGCACTCCTCTCCTGCTCTATATTTCTATTATATCATGTCATTGTGCTTTTTGTGTGCAATAAGAAAAAGAAAAGAAAAAAAACTATTTTTGATGAGGAAAATCTCTAGTAAGAGAAAAGCCGTGGGGGTAATTTTAAATAACCATTCAGACGTCATGTTTGAGGAGCCATTCAGCCGCTGGAGATGTGTCGCGACACCTCCTCGTTCTGCGATGCGCTGGTGAGTCATTTACTGTGAACACTTAAACACACGAGTGTACACAAACAGGACAGGTCGCAGTCTTGAGTGCAGTTAAGAGAGACCGATGAAGGTTACGGTTGAGCAGAGTGGTTAAAATGATGACTGCTGCAACGGCAGGCTTTTATCTATCACTCCCTCGTCCTTCCTCCCTCCTTCCCTCCTCCCTCGTCCTTCCTCCTCCCTCATCCTTCCTCCCTCCCTCCCTCCTCCCTCGTCCTTCCTCCTCCCTCATCCTTCCTCCCTCCTCCCTCCCTCCATTTCCACTCCAAAGAGAGAAGCTGGAGATTGTGCTCCTCCAATAAGCATTGATTCATGTCGGAGACAGCAGCAGGTTTAGAGTGTAAAGGGAACTGGCTGCTGCTCTTCTCACTTTCTAGGTGTTCAGCTGCTGCCAGGACAAGCTTGGGTGAAATCTGGGAAACTGTCAAAACACCAAAAACTTCTGCGGCTGATGGTTGAATACATTTTTCCCCCAAAAACACGAGCTCTCTAATCGATAGGCATCCATCCACACAGTAACGGATAACGATGATCGTCCCCCCGGATCGTCTCCTTTCAACTGTCTCAAGTTTGCCAGCAATATATTTCTCAACGGCATTCCCTGAAATCATCTTTTATTTATTTACTGCAAAATACTTCAGCCAGCAACATTGGAGGTTAACGTTCGTAGCTCTCTCACAACATATGAACCTGTGTAGTGTAGATGACGGTACACTCCTCTGTGTTGCCACTGTAAATATTGTATTCCTTCTTACAGATTTAAATGTAGGTCTATGGTGAGCGTCACTTTTTTACATTGTTTTTTGCCAATTTAACTATTATAGATGGGGGAAATTCACATCATCTCTTTTTTTGGCCGTTAGATGAGAGGATCAATACCACTCTCGTATCTGAGAACGGCATCAGTCTTCTCGTTTAACTCTTAATGGCTAACGAAACCATGAAATGGATTTCCCCCCCCAAAATATGTTGAGCTGTTCCTTTATGGGTCTGCAGCTTCAGCATCTGTGCAAAGTGTCTGAGTGGCGCGCCCACGCAGACGTACGAGTCCAGCAGTTTTATGGCGCTGACCGAACTGCTCTGATAACATCTAAAAAGGCTTTGTCATTCGGTACCAAATTTCAAATCTACATCTACATTTACATATTTTTGTTGTAAAAAATCAAAGTAAATGCATCAGTCGGTTTCAACTTAGAGAAGTAAATCTGCATTAGAAAGCCTTATTTACTAGTTTCAAACTCATTTTTGGCCAAAAACACCTGTCTGAGTCGTGTCTGCTGACGGCTTCTCCGCACATGCGAGGCGTTCAGGGAACAGAAAACAACCTGGGACAAACTCGCCTCCTCTAAACTGCATGAAAACTTAACACCCGTGTAGTGAAGTGGAATATAGTTTTCTTTTAGTTATACTACACTTCATGAAATTGGTGAAATAAAAAATAGCCTCCAGAGCCAAAGCATCGGTGGTGACAGGTTTGGAGCGATACCCAGCAGCCTCGGTTTGTTACTAAGAAAGCTGCAGAAGTTTAATTTAATTCCCCATCGAAGTGTGTTTGATCATCAACAACAACACAGCGGTCTTACATGTGGAGTGAATCAGCAGGAGACATAATTAGAGGCCTCGTGTTTCACACCTGCCGGCGCAGCGCCGTGCAGTTCGCTCCAGAAACGAATGGATCATTTGGATTCAAGTTGCTTGGTTGGACGTCCAGACGCTTCTGCTCGATACTCACAGATCCAAGAAAACAACATGTTTTTCCTTAATCTGTAAGAACTAAACATTCCACTTGAGCCCTGTGGCGTCGACCGTCACGTTTAACGACGCACCGACGACAGGCCGCTACGGTACGCACGACACCACGCCGGAAAAAAAACACACTTGGTTGCCGTGGAGATATCAGGGCAGTAACGAGACGCTGGATTTTTTTTCAAAACTTACACCATGTGTATTTTGTATTAGTCTAGAAACATGCCTGGAAACTGAAACGCAGTGTTGTGATAACACAGAGAAGTTGGACTCTTTCGTTAATGTGGTTCTTGAACGATAGGAATGGGATCACAGAGAAGCATGGTTTGGAAAAATGAACTGCTTTGTGAGTGCTACCATGTTTATATTCATCGTATGAAGTGTACAGCAGTCATTGCTTAATGAGGGCTAGCATGGTTTACCTATTATGCACAAGCTTACACAACTTCAATTATGAAGAATATGGTGTATGCTTTCTTGTGTATGCTTAAATGAAATTAAAAATATTGAATATTTTCCACAAAAAAACCCTCTTTGTCTGCTCTTAATTAGGAACGAAAAGGTTAAGTGATGACATTCAGAAGAAAACATGAGATTGTGTGAAGCTTGGTGGGCAGAAGAAGTCAGAGTGGTGGAATATTTCTTCGAAGGAAACAGCTCTATAAAAGAGGAAAGGCTTTTTCTTTGGTGAATAATACATGTGAAGCTCAAACTTCCACCAGGTTTCAACTGTCAGACTTTCTTTCCATCATAAAAAAAGAAGAAAAAAGGACCAGCAGCTCACTGTTTTACTGTCTCCGGAGAGGAATCAAAGTTTGCCCGAGAAGAGACGTCCTCCTGAAAAATTCACCCGATAACGTGGTTTCCAGATAAATGCATTAACTGCCGAGTCAGCAGCTCGTGTAGGAAAGCCTGCACGAATTTGTAATGCCTTAGAAATCAATCAGACTCAAGTAGAAAAACAACAAATCACTTGGCGCTCACTGAACTCCGACGTCAGATTGTTTTTGTTTGCATCGATACGCGGACGATCGTTGCCTCGACCGTTTTGGCCGAGCGGGCGAAAACGTGTCGGCTGGATGTTTTATTCTGTTTTAACAAAACCCAACGCAGCTGCAGCAGAAACACGCGAGATAAACACAAACACGCACACACACACACACACAAACACACACACACACACACACACACACACACACACACACACACACACACACACACACTCGCCTTCTGACAGGTTTACTTTAACAGCTTCCAGCATTACTCACCAAACATTAACACAAGATGACAACCGTGGTGCAAGTTGAACAGGCCGAGCATTATTATGCATACTCCATCATCATCATCATCATCATCATCATCATCCCGCCCCCACAAACAGGCAGCCCCCCTCTGACTCCAGGTTCAGCTCCGCTCAGCGCCGGAGGCACGCACACTTTTATGGAGCTTCATTTCCTGCCAAAAAAAAACAACACGCAAACAAACGAAACCCGTTTTCCAAACGGCCTGCGGTTCACAAACGAGCACGGAGACGTCTGCAAACACAAAACAACAACGATTGAGTGAGTTTCGTTTTGCAAAATACAAAAACGTAAAACATCAAACGAATACACGACAAATTTCAAACATCTGCTTTAGAAACAAAGTCTTACAAGCAGGAAAACACAAAGAGCAAAAAGTGATCACGTGACTTCTGGAACGACCGTCGCTGAAGTAATTCACCTTCCACGACAGCAGGTGGCGCTGTGAGTCCATCTAAATGCTTTTTCTCTTTACCTTCAGTCTGTACTGCAGCGACCAGTACAAAGTACCGCTGCAGCTAGAAGCTTCTGAAGTGGGACAGACTACATCGTAAACATGCTCCTTGAACTTTGACCCCTTTGATTTAATCTGTTTCGACCTGCAGTAAAAGGAAAAAAGGATTTTACAACGAGGAACGTTATGCTTCCTTTAAATGCCTCTTTCCTCTTCTTCTTCTGCCTTTTGCAAATTGTAATAGTAATATTAGTGATAAATAGTGATAGTCGTGATAAATAGTAATATTAGTGATAAATAGTGATAGTAGTGATAAATACTGGTGGTAGTGTGGCAACTGGAGTATATGATCATCAGTGATGATAAATGATCATCAGTGATGTACCAGTCAATAATGTATGAGTGTTTAGAGTTATTATGCAAAACCTCTCATGTTCTTGATCAGTGTGTTTATATTTATGACTGTTGTATAAAAATGTTCTCCAGTTAGGTTTTTAAATTCCCAGTGTTGGACGTGTCCTCGCCGAGAGGAAAGGGGGCGGAGCTGCTCCTGAATATTTCTGCCGAGGTCACAATAAAAATGTCAGAAACTCAAACTATCAAAACAAAATTGATTAAATTTGTATTTAACTGCTCGATTTCTGCATCTCGAGAAATCAAGTTGGAACGACGATGCAGCCGTTTTTATTTTTAATCCATTCGGACCAAGTGAGATGTTTGAAATCTGAAGTGAAGCCAAAATATGTTCCGACTGCGTGTTTGAGAGAAGAGAACTTTAAAATGGGGATGTTTTATTCAGAGAGTTGATTTGTCTGCTGAGGTTTATTTATAGCGTCTGAGCAGGAAGCAGCACGCACAGGCTGCCAGCATCTCTCACTTCTGGACATTAATACTTTCAATTTCTAAAATAAGTAAACTGCAACACCGTCTGCCTAGAAACAGGAAACTGTTCACACCGTCAGGATCCACACACACACACACACACACACACACACACACACACACACACACACACACACAGTCCTCAGCAGTGAAGCAGGACAGAACGATGAACGTCCCACGTAGGACAACGTGTGTTGTTGTTGTTGTTGACAGCATCGATGATGTCATGGTGATTTTCTCTCTACTCTTGTACGACTCGTCCGCGGTGTGTTTCCATCACGTGGAAGAAACGACCGCACAGCTTTCAGTCAGGTGTTAAACACGTCACGACACGCAGTCCATCGTCTTCACAATATTGTTGGTATCTGCATCTAATGTCCGTCCTCCTTATCGGGGTATTTTCGCCTTCGTCCACCAACACTGACATACATCAGGTTTCTCATCCGAAAATAAACACGCTGTCAGCATTAATCCTGCAGGTTTCTAAGGAAACGCAGGACGAAGAGCTCTTTGTAAACACGTCTAGACTGACGTAATCACATATGTGACTGTTTTATACTGTGAAGAAAACGTTTTCTGTGATCCAGGCAGCAGCCTTGATTCACAAGGACGTCATGTGATGTTTTGTAATTTATTCAAGGTGCATAACTTTCATCTAAAAACATTAAAGATTTCCATGAAAAGCTTTAAATGAGAAACTTGTTGGTTCTCTGACTGAATCCTGAGAACGTGTGACATCATCATCAACAACTAAAGAGCAGAAGTACATTAACACACAAATTAAGTAAACGTATCAAGAACAGCAGCAATTTTAAAAACTTGAAACGATTTAATACTTTTGAATGATTTCCAAAACACCAAAGCTGTTCACATGCAATATTTCTTTTATAGAAGAACATGCAAAGAGGAACATTAAAACTGACAAACCAAAAAAATTTTTAAAAATTTAAAAAATAAATGCAACTTGTGTTTACATGAAAGAGTTCATCAAGTGTAATTTCTTCCATCCATCGACAAGTCACTATTTATGGAAACGACTCCTTTGGAAGAGGTTTGGCAGCGAGGCGAAGCGTTTGTGTGTTTTATCGTTCTGCGACTGCCAGTTGTTCAGAGACGTCTTCGGCGTTTCGTTACCGAACCGTCTTTGGTAGTTTCTGAAAGCGAGCACAGATCCCGAGTCATGTATTTTGTGTCCGTCCAACACACCTGTCTGAGGACAGTTTCAAAGTCCCACTTCCACCTCGTTGAGATAGAAACGGACCGCGGAGGACGTACCTGCGCGTGAAGTCCGACGGATGCTGCCACGACCCCGACTCATCCGACCGGTCGGCCACGCGGCTCATCAGGCTCTGCAGCTCACACATGACCCCTGCAGGAGACACACGTCACATTAAAGTCTGTCCCCGTGTGGTTTCTCTGTGTTCAGGTTAAACACTTTATTTATCCCTCTCGTAGCAAATCATGGGAAGCACATTCAATAATTAGCAGACGGTACAACAATAAACCAAAAATAATGATGCAAAAAAGAGCAGAAATGACATGAAATGATACTAAAACTGTAAATGACTCGTGGGCACTTGGTTCCTACCCTGATCTGCTCCTCGTTTCTCACACGTGTGTCTGGACACCAACTGCACATAATTGCGTTTTTCTACTTCCCAGTTGAAGTCGCTCAGGCGCCTGAAAAAGACACTGAACTATGTTTGACCACAGCGAGACACGTTCAGTTTCACACAATAATCTATCAACACAACGAGAGCAAAACACTGCTGGTGAATAAATCCCTCCAAACACTGATGACACAGAAAGACACAGGAAGAAATAAGAGACGGTCCCACTGCTCCCTCTGGTGGTGACAGCGGTCATGACAGTACCTGTGAGTCCGGGCTCTGCTGCCGGGTCGGACCGCCTCACAGATGGTGGTTTGCTGGCCGAGCTCCACCACTTTGGACTTCACCTTGAAAAAAGCACAGAGGTTGTTTATGTGAAAATGTGATGAGGCGGCGCAGGTGAGGCAGCTTACCTGTACTCGGAGAGGTAACGTAGCCTCAAAGCTGCTGTCCAAAGTGAGGTCCTCTCCCCCCGCTGCGGCCGGTCGGTCGTGGACGGGCTCCGTCACACCTTCCTGCACCTTCTTACCGGAGGCATCTTTCTTCATTGAGACACCGTGACACATAGACGACTCCAGTACGGGAGCACCGATGTCCCACAGCTCCTCAACGTCGCCTTCCAAACTCTCCACGGCGAAGGACACGGGAGGTCCGCCGGCAGCGGGACACGAGTCGTCCACGGTGAAAGAACAGCACCGTGCAGCTTGTTCACGACACCGCGGCTCTGGTGAACCTTCAGGGTGAGTCTCAGTCTCCGGCTGCTCGGACTCACCTGTCCTGAGCAGGGAGCTGGACTCAGGTGTCCCGAGCAGGGAGCTGGACTCAGGTGTCCCGAGCAGGGAGCTGGACTCACCTGTCCCGAGCAGGGAGCTGGACTCACCTGTCCTGAGCAGGGAGCTGGACTCAGGTGTCAGCTGGCAGGTTGCAGACTGAGGGGAGCTCGTTCCAGTTTGATCTTCATGGACGGAGGTCGTGGAGATGTACCCTTTATCCTCCTCCACATCGAGACACGCTTCGTTCTTCAGCTCCTGTCGTCCGGCGCCTCTTTCCTCCCCCTGCGGTCCACCGGGGCCGTCGGTACCGTCTGGACGACCCGCAGCAGGACCGCCGCCGGACGGTTTGAGGCCCAGGATGTCGTCAACATTGCAGTCGAAGGCCAGCGCAGCATTTAAAACGGCCCCCTCGCATCTCAAACTGTATCGTCCAGGCTCCTCGTCCCCCCGTGGACCTGCTGGGGACCGGCGCTGGACATGATCCAAGGGAGGCCGAGAGCTTTCCTCTTTGATACCTGACACTGAAACCTGTCGAGTAGGAGGGCTGCAGTAGTCCATGCAACACCCAAGGTCGGGGGACGAAGCTTTGGGACTGAAGGGCTTTTTTAATGGAGGCTTGTGACAATCTTCAAAACTACAAACATCCAATTTCCTTTTATTTGAGCGGTTACTAAGTACCTCAATTTTAAAATTAATAAATGGATTAGAAAAGTGTCCCAGGTGAGGAAGAGTGGTCTCCTGGTCCGAAACGATCCATCTCGAATAGATGGAAAGAGGTTTCAAGTGAGTGAATTTGGGGGGATTGAGTCCCCTCATGTTCATCAAGTGTGGTTTTCTATCCATGTCTGTTAAAACAAGAAAAGGAAATTATCCCCAGTGACACTCTGATTTCTGTTGTTTGTGCCAAATCAAATAGAAAATGTTGTTTTTGATGTTTATTTACTCTGAGCTGTACGAGCCGCGTCACCCTCGTCCTCGATGTCAAAGTGAAATATCTGAAACAGAGAAAACAAGCAGCAAGAACAGAGTCATCTTCTTGTCTGTTAACAAAGACAATAACTTCACTGCTGCTCCAAAAAACTGTCCGATAGAATACTGAGGCGGAAAAAATGATATGTATATTATATCTAGTGAAAAGTTCTCCTTCAAAAGTGAACATGGTCATTTTGGGGTCGATCATCACTTTTGTACAGATCATGAACCAGAAGTCAACTTAAACTTGATCCCAATGACGTCATACTTCACAATCAGTGGTGTGGCTCAGGTGTGCTTAAATCCCAGAGAAGTTTATATTAAATATAAAAAATAAAAAAAAAAACTACAAATAGTAAAGACACAAAATGTCGGGTTGATTTCAAAGAAACAGTTGTTTTAAGGCATGGTGACGTCACCGTCTTAAAACAAAACTCCAGTGATTGACACGATAGTTTTTTTAATAAATACTTTAAGTACACACAGAACTGCAGTACTACTCAGTCTGGATGAATTTATAAACTTCCAGGTGAACTTGTGCAGTTTCTCGTCTTAAATCTTTGCGCAAATTAAAGCTACAAGTTTGCGGCTAACGTTAGCGGAAGACGACAGATGTGATCCGCTGGATGGAAAACAAACTTTGAGAGGAAAATGTGTTTTCTTTCATCAGCGGGATGAAAACAAACTTATTATAACAGCGAATACTCGCGCGCGCATTGAGCTAACATCCTTCAGACTCAGCTGCGAACTTGTGTGACGTCATTAATACTTTACAAAAGGTGAAGTTTAATGTTTGAGTTCAGATGATGTTCAGAGGAAATAACAGACGGTCACGGTGCTAATGTCGAACTACACTCACCTGCCTGCACGTGAAGACTCCACCTGCAGCCCTTCTCGTTCCTCGGTCACGCGCGCGCACAGGTGCTTAACACGAGAACGAGCACGTGAAGGTTGAAGTGGGAGGCGGCGCCGGTGACGTGAACCCTTCAGCTGCACTATGATCACATCCAGATGTCTTAGTCACGTGTGAATGTACAGCTGTCAGTCATCGTTGTGCTGCTCAGTGCTGGAAGAAACATTCAGGTCCTTTACTTAAGTACAAGTACGAATACCACACTGAAAAAAAATACTGCAGTACAAGTTAAGGTCCTGTATTCAATACTTTATGGAAGTACATTTACATATTATAATCTAAAAGTAATATCAAAAGTTAAAGTAGCTACACACTATGTCTGTCAGTGCTTTAAGTATATATATGCTGTTTTGAATTAATATTACTGCAGTATTCGAGTGTATTTTATTGCATTAGTTTTTTGCTTTTGCTCATTGAAACACATTTTTATAGTGCTGGTTAGTTTGAGCTCCAGTCATGTGTCATATTCCATATCATGATGTTTGTTTCATTTCTGTTTTGTAAAAACCACATATCTCTTAAAGGTCAACAAGCTCGGAAATCCAGTCCTCTTTTTTTAGCTTCAACTGGGTTTTAAAAGAATTTCATACAGCTTAAAGATGAAAATAATTTTCTAAACTCAGGGGAACTTTTAATCATTCAGTTTATCTGAAAAATTCAAATTACAAAATCTCCGTAGATGCGCGGTTTTCACTAGACGGCAGGGTTATGAAAAACTGTGATCGTAAAAGGGACTAAAGCTGTTCGGAAAATGTAGTGCAGTAAAATGTTTGAGATAGAAGTCGACGTTCACATATGAAAATCCTCAAACAGGTAACAAGGCTCGGCCAGACGATCGCTCATCTTCAGAGTTTGTGTTTGGTTTCACCAGGCAACGAGATAAAAACAATTACCTTGAATATTTCAACTTTATTTCCGCACCTGAGTAAATGTACTTAGTTACATTTCACCACCGCTGCTGAAGTTATAAAGGCACAAACTGACCTGGAAACAAAAATGCAAATAAGGTTTACTTCAGAAACCTGAACTGATTTCTGCTGTTTACACTTTGATCAGGTACGTGTGCTCTTTGAGGTTGAAGGATCCGAACTGTAATTCATGTGCTTCACATTGAAGGTTGAGTTTGAGTTTTGCATTTGGTGTATTCTGACGCGAGATGAAATAAAATATATAAAATAACTTTAACTTTAGTAGTTATTGAGGCAGTGGCGTTACAAATAAAGATCACACAACTGTACGTTTTCACTGAATTCTATCTAACTTCATGAGTTTTATTAAAGTCAAATGCAACAATATAATCACCTCAATCCTCAGGTGCAGCTCAACATTAAGTAAGTTACATATTATTAAAATATGTAAAATGATGACACAGGTCATCTACATTTAAACTCAAATAAAAACAAAACGTTGTCAGAAAAATCTAAATTCTGCAGGTGAACTCTACATCATCATAACAACCTTTAACACGGCTCCTGGGAAGACATGAATGCAGCAACATTTCCAAGGAACTGAACATGAGTGTGTATTGAAGTCAGGATATTTGCCGGAGATTCAAAGCCATAATTAAGTCTGGAATAATTGTATTACTCCTTCAGGAACAATTGTTCACCATCTAAAGTCATTAAATGGAGTTATTAGTTATTAAATGGATGTGAAAACTTTTTTTTAAATGATGAAACTTCACCTTTCGGTCACAAGCGATCAACCAGGAATGTACAGAGGACGGTGGATGTCGCTGTCATCATCAGGACCAAAATCTGTTCTCCTCTTTTCTATTGTGGCATTAAAATGCATTATTAGCAGACGGATTACTGGAATTTGTAACAATGTCAAATTTCCTCACATTACTGATGTGTGTTGTGTGCAAAAATAGTTTCTGCACTAAAGAATTTCTCCTGAATGATGACGACGAGCCAAAGACCAAAGTCACACATGTTCTGAGGTGTTTCAATCATGAATCCACAAAACAAAAACAAAAAAAGGTATTTAAATCAACTATAAAACCAGTTAACTTCAGGGAACATGTTTCTCCAAACGGCAGAGGACAGAAACGGTGAAAGCACCAAGCTGGCTTCTTCCCTCAGAGAAGCATTAACGGTCCACTGCCAGCAGGGGGCGGTGTTTTCTCTCACATCCAACAAACAAACAGCAAAAACATTCACGAGGTATATTTATAACAATAAATATGAATATGTTTTCAAGTGTGTGTATCACACACATATACATACACACAAGCACATACGTAAGTGCTCCATCCATCAGTCCTGATTCATGGACACGGACTCTTTTTAAAGACTTCTGGCACCGAAGCGAAGCGCTGGCAATTCTTTAAATTCTTTTTCTGCCAGTCGTTCAGTGAAATCTTCGGCGTTTCGTTACCGAACCGTCTTTGGTAGTTTCTGAAAGCGAGCACAGATCCCGAGTCATGTATTTTGTGTCCGTCCAACACACCTGTCTGAGGACAGTTTCAAAGTCCCACTTCCACCTCGTTGAGATAGAAACGGACCGCGGAGGACGTACCTGCGCGTGAAGTCCGACGGATGCTGCCACGACCCCGACTCACCCGACCGGTCGGCCACGCGGCTCATCAGGCTCTGCAGCTCACACATGACCCCTGCAGGAGACACACATGTCTTTTAAAATCAGATTTTAAAGTTAATATTTACATTGATAACAAAAAATGGAGACATGCCCTTCAAAAACTACAAGACTGTGAGACGACAAAACGAAGGAAACACAAACCACTGTTTTAAAATAAAAAGATCACGATGCAGACGTCAGGTGAAGTCATGCAGCCCGACATACAAACACATTCTCACGTTAGTGATCAAAGCACGTCATTATAACAAAACGCCCCATTAAAGTCTGTCCCAGTGGGGTTCTATGTGTTTCTTGTAGAGTTCAGTTTCCAATCAATCAATCCAAGACTTTATTGATCGCTCGTGGCAAATCGTGGCACGTGGAAACAACAACACGTTCAATCATAAGCAGACGGTACAACAATAAATATAATCTAACGATGTTGAAACGGCAAGTAAGAGTGGAAATGACATAAAATAATACAAAAAATGGAAATGCTTTGGAGGCCAGGGGGTTTTCCACCCGTCGTAGGGACACTCGGTTCCTACCCTGATCCGCTGCTCGCTTCTCACACATGTGGCTCGACACCATGTGGATATAATTGCGTTTTTCTCCTTCCCAGTCCACGTCGTCGTTAGAAATCAGGGACCTAAAAAAAACGTAACTATGTTTAACAACAGAGACAATAATTATATAATAAATATATTGAGAGCAAACAGAGAGAAAAGGAGAACGGAAACACAGATAAAGGAAGACCGGACATATCAAGGACAGACACAGTGGCTCTAAAAACCATGGTTCATCTTGCGTGAGCTGGGCCATATGACCCCCCCACCCCCCCTCTACCTGGCACCGCTGCGGGCCGGTACTGCCTGCTGGCCGGGAACCACCACTTTGGATTTCACCTTGAAAAAAAGCACAGAGTTTGTTTACGTGAACGTTATGAACACCCAATGAGCTCAGGAAACAAACAAACAAACATGCAGGTGTGTAGAAGCAGCAGATTCCTGATGAGGCAGCACAGGTGAGGCAGCTTACCTGTATTTGGAGAGGTGATGGAGGTTCACAGCTGGCTTCCAAAGTGGGGTCCTCTCCCCCCGGTGAGGCCGGCCGGTCAAGGACGGGCCCCGTCACACTTTCCTGCACCTTCTTTGACACCCGCCAGCTCCCGCAGGCAGGATTTACCCTCATCGTGACACTGTGACACACAGATGATTAACGTACCGGAGCAGCGATATGTCACACCTCTTCAACGCCAGGACACGGGCTCTGACGGTGGTCCGCTTACACCGTCCAGCTCGACCACGACACCGCGGCTCCGATGAACCGTCGGGATGACGCTCAGTGTCCGGCTGCTCGCCTGTCCTGTCCCGAGCAGGGAGCTGGAGTCAGACCGAGCTGTTGGACTGGATGGCTTCACACCTGCACCGTGCAGATCTACTCAAACCCAGAGATTTAAATTAAATATAAAGAACGATATCAGATCGTTTCTACAAAAAAAAATCACAATTGCTAAAGACACCAAATGTGAAGGTGATTTAAAAGAAAGTAATTTGTCTGTGTAAAGTTGAGGTAACGAGAATGATGTCGTCATGGTTTTAAAACAAAACAGTGATTGAGAGGATACGTTTGTATAAATACAACATACAGAACTGCATTTATACACAGTGTGAATATCACCAGGAATCAGAGACACTGGAGCACCATTTATTCTCAACAAAGTCTGAGGTTTAAATTGTGCTTTTCCGTTTACAATTAGTAAAATCTCAGGTTTGTGTCTGACGTCAGCGAAAGCCATTAAATAATTGGGAATGAAGAAACTTTTAGTTGCTATTAGGCTGTGCGTATTTTTATATCACCTGTAAGATGGAGGCCGGAAATCAACTTCATTACACAGTTAAAGAGGTTTTGAACAGGAGGAAACCTCGCGCGCATTTAGCTAACGAGAGCGAGCAGCTGTCACTTTCTGTCAACGTGTTTGACGTCATCGATACTTCACGAAGAGTGAAGTTGAATCTGAGTCCACGTGAGATGCTGCCAGCCAAACCAGCAGACCGCCACGGTCCTCGTGTCAACATAGTCTCACCTGTTGTTGAACATCAACCAGAGGCGCGAGCAGCTGTTCTGCGAGGCTTCCTTCTCTTCTCGCGCTCACGCGCACAGGTGCTTGAAGCGACGACGAGCACATCAAAGGAGGGGGGCGCCGGTCACGTGCACATTTCCAGCTGCATTATGACCGAGTTCACAGGGTGAATTAAAGGACTGTACTGGCTCTACTTTATTTGTATTACTGCAGTTACAAAAGAACAAACGGACCTGGACGTTTATCTGAGGTTGAGTTGACTGATAAAGTGTTTTATGAAAGGAAACTTCCTATAAAGAGCTGTTCCAGTGTGGTTCTGGGTTTCCTTCAGAGCTCAGATTACAATCAATCAACCAACAGAATACTTTATTTATCTGTCAAGTGGTGAGTTTAACTAACTTCAGAATAGATTTTTTTTTTTTTGACGCTGTCATAATCTTTTACCAATATTTTACATTCTCTGTCAGAATCCGGGAACCTGTCGGGCCGGTTTTCTCACCCGGGCCGAAGCAAACGTGGCGTCTCAGTCCAAAATACAGTACTACAGAAATAACACAACGCTTTATGGACCCACAGGGAGAAAACATTCAGGTGATTCAGGAGCACAAGACACAGATCACAGGGGGAAGATGAAAAGACAATATGCAACAAAAAAGAGAAAAATATAGTTCACTTCTGTCCACAAATGTAATTCCGTGACCAAACTTTGCCGAGCGAAAGAATTTGTGACTGAACCGAGAAAAAACAACGTCAGTATGATGCTGTATGGTATTTACACCTTGTACGTTCAAGTTAATATCACAGAAACAAATAAAACATATTTCTATTTTAAACCAAACTACAACTTTTTCTCCTTCAGCAGAATATTCCAGCAATGTTTTCCTCCCTGCAGGATGTTCAGGTCATTTTCACAATAGAAGTTCCTCACAAGCAGATATCGTTTTAGAGGAAACCTGCCTCAGTTCTCCAGAAACGGAGATTTCCCTTCTGAGAAGCTTCAGCATGAAGGTCACCAAACAGTCTTTAAAGGTCAACAGATGTCTCCTCTCCACGACCTCCTCAGTCAGATTACCTCTCAGGTGTTTTACAATTACTGTCATACGTTGATGATGAAGCCAGCAAGTTCAGCGGCCTCAATGTTTGAACTATAAGAATTCACAATAATTCTTATAATTAATAATAAATAGTTGAAGTGATTTGACCGTTTTTAGAGCAACAAAACATTCAGAACACCAGAAATGAGGTGAAACTATCTGAAAGTATTCAGTCTTGTTGAAGACACAAAGCTTTGGATGAAGTTTCTCTCAAAAATGGTAAAAAAAAAAAAAGGGACGAAACAGAACATGTGAGTCCAAATACATGAACACATTCCTGAGATGAAGAGATCCACTATGAAACATGAACACAAGAGTGAAGGTCAGGCTGCAAACTGGATGAGAGAGAGAGAGAGAGAGAGCATGCATTCTTTAATGATGACGTGTTAATTTATGGTTGCAGTGACTTCCTACTCATTGTTATTGGCTGAGCCCTCTCACCCCACAAAGCAGTCACACCACTTTCCTCCTGAGAATGTGTTCATGACCCAGTGAACCTGCCTGGAGTTTAAATGTCTACCTGGAAGCCACATGGCTGCTGTCTGCAGGTACATGAAATGTAGTTTATTTATTTACAGTAATACACTAGAAGAGATTTTCAGGTATCTCCTTTCAGCAGGGAGAGATTGGAGCATTAAGTTTTAGTGAAGGAGCTGACACTGGCAGAGAGATGCAGCGAAGTGTCAGTGACTCACTTCCCTCATATCTCACCCCATGGGAATTCCCCCCCCCCCCCCCCGATCCTCCCTCCCTGCAGATCCTCCCTCCCTGCCCGTCAACCTGCTGAAAAAAATCACCAGATAACAAAACACAAACATTGAGCTTTAGAAAACGACACCTGCAGTATTACATTTGAAAAAAATAAAGATATACACAACTCTTGTTTTGAGAGATATTTTAATGGACAGTAAAATGAATAAACAGAAAAACAGCTGAAACAGGAGGCTGATACAGAAAATAGTGCACATGATTTGATTCCTGATGTGAAGTTCTCATTTCATAAAGCAGACAGAGTCCAACTGAAGGACTAATGCTTTGTAATTTAACTATAAAAGGCATACAGGGACTGGACTGTAATGTAATCTAACACAACAGCTTTCACTAAGTAGAACAAGCTACTGGATAGTCGAGTCCGACTCATATCGGCCAATTTCATCCGCACATTTTGACCCTTTCACATATATTGATATCAACATGTGTTGGCTGATGAGCTCTGATATAAAAAGTCAATTGATCAATATCAGAAATTGATATGGGTATCAGCACGAAGAGTCCAGTATCAAACTACTGGATAGATTTACATTGAACACATGTTATTTCATTCAAACCCTCTAAAATAATGTCTTAAATATGTATAAATAATCTAATAAAATAGTAACATTATAACATATTTATAGCATATTTAATAATAAATATATTTATATAATATATATTCAGATAAATATTATTATTTTTATTATCATATCTAATATGTTGTACTGCTACAGGACACTGAAAGGGCACCTGGTGCTGCATTACGAGTCTCGTAGCTTCCACAGCTGTGATTCACGTTAACACCGGTACGGGGGTCCTAACTGGACCTGGGGGGTCTTAACTGGACCTGGGGGGGTCCTAACTGGACCTGGGGGGTCTTAACTGGACCTGGAGGGGGTCCTAACTGGACCTGGAGGGGTCTTAACTGGACCTGGAGGGGGTCCTAACTGGACCTGGAGGGGTCTTAACTGGACCTGGGGGGGACTTAACTGGACCTGGAGGGGGTCCTCAAAGTGCATGCACTGGTGCAGCAGAGTCTGTCAGCTCGGCGGCCTCAAAGAAATATTCATGTGAGCAACGACACGTCACATCTAATCAGCTGTGGCGTCATAATGAAGGCTGACGGGCAAAATACTGAGGAGACATTCTGCTTCAAACACTGAAACTCTTCTCACTAAACATGACTGATAAAAGGTCGTATGTGGCCACGGGAAGACATTCATTATTTTCAGTGAGAATCTGGCATGTTGACTCTTACATCCAGTGATATGTTCTGTGTAGGAATATAAATAAGGGAAACATTAAGCTTATATTGATAAGTGATAAGGCACCTGAGGTTTAAACTAAAAAAAAATCACTATAGAAATATTTCAACATGTGCATGATTATCTGGAAACAGACAAAGAAATAAAGTGCAGCTTTAGATAATATAGAAAGCAAAGAAACATGTAACAGTGAATACCTGGAATGTTTTGATGCTGACATGAGGTCAGTGGTGTTTGAGAGGCAGTGTGGATGAAATCAAACTAATTAAGATCTCATTGGCTACGGTGTCAGCGACTAACCCAATAACTTTGGAATATCATAATCCAAACTGTGACGTGACAAAACAGAAGAGAATGGATTCAGGAGGGAAACAGGAATAGTGTTTCCTATAGAAAGGCCCACCACACTGATTTTGGAGAAATGAATGATAGCACGTCGCTGCTACGATAGAGAATATAAAGTACAGTACTGAGACACTGGTCTAACTAAACTAACATTTAGATGCTCCGTGATAATGAAACCATGACCCTCCACCAGCAACTCAAACAGGGAGAAAAAGGTTAAAAGATCATCTTTCTACAATCCCCCCCCCTCCTCCTCATCAGCTGGTTTCAGGTCAGCCTTCTTCACTGAAGTGTAAAAGTATTTCTTCGGACTCCAGCTGAACCTCCTAGTAATGATGAGAGCAGGATTTAAAACATTAGATGAGGGCTGTGAGCGTCGTGGTGTGTGCTGATGAAATGACAACTATACCTGAGATTATCTCTGTATTTGTAGCACAGGACTCCAACCAGAAACACCAGAATCAATATGGCAGCAACAACAACCCAGATGATGATCTCTGAAAACAGAGTTGGACACCTCAGATAGCTCATCTTTGTTCTAATAACATCATAATTAAAAGCAACAACAACAACAACAACAACAAAAGGCCTTTTCTGGACAATATGAATAGAAGTGATAATTGAGTGATCCGTGCAGCCCTCTCATACAGTCGGCCTGTTTTCATTCCCACGGCTTCAAATGCTTCCAGGTCATGTGACGTGTGGAGAGAGTGACACAGTGAGGAGGTCACACAGGACGTTCACCTTTTGAACCCAAACCCTGATCATTTCCTCGCCCTCACAGACGGTGTGACGCTGCTCCACTAACCACATGAGAAGGTCAGGAAGCAACATGGACTTCTCCAATTGATGAATGAAATTGATGAATGAGTTGGGTTTGGTATGTTAACCCCGCTGACTGCTGGGGAGATATTTTCATTTCATTTTATGAATGGAAACTGCTTGAGTCATAAATTGTGAAACTGGAAGTGTGAGCAGTTTAAATTTTCCCTCCAAGTGAAACAGGAAGTTCAGACAAGCCTTGTTTACTGATCTTCATCACATCATCTCCATTAACTGATCTGCATCTGTTGTTAACTGTTCCCATCACTTCTAGTTAATAATACAGATCTTTCACAAACATCATGTCTCATGTCACTCATGTCTTTGAGGTCATCTTTACCGTTTTGGTTGGAGTCATCTCCTTCACAGATGGCTGTAAAATAAAAAAAGACATCTCACATCAGAACATTCACATTTAACTAAAAATGGATAAAACAATCTGACACACAGTGAACGGTTGAACAATATGTTCACGTGATAATAATAATATTCTAAAGTTCAGACCAAAGATGTCCACCGAGACAAAAGGGTTGGGGTTGCTGCTGGTTGCTATGGAGATGTTACATCATCATACACCATCAGACTGACTAATTGAGAGTAGTTACAAGTTTGAAATCTTTGGTCTGAACTGGTTTTTAAGACTGACAGGGAATGACACTCACTGTTGCAGCTGGTGTTGTAAGGTGTTCCCTGTGGAAAACAAACAAAAGGACAATACAGTGACATTATTGTTGTCTGTTGTTGTATTTTAACTACTTCTATATTAAAACGGGAATACCTCTGACATGCAGATTCTTTCAAAGAGAAGTTTGGGATAGCACTGTTTGGTGACGAGACTGCTGATGCTGCTGCTCTTCACTTCGGGAATCTGGTGCTTCCGGTTTGCAAACACGTGGTTCTAAAATCAACCAATAAAAATCAGCCTGTGCACAAACACCCAAAGACACCATGTGTGTTCCAGTGTTTGATTTCAGCTCTTAGCATTCATATAGATCTTAATCACAGCATCAGTCCTCTCAGGGCACTTAACACAGTAAGGTCCAGACAAACAGAAGCCAAGCTACATGATTCCTGTAACTACTGACTTACAGTTGCGTTGGTCCAAAAGAAGTCGCAGTCGGACGCCTTGTTGTC
>NW_027185407.1:1439500-1442000 GCF_022577435.1 Embiotoca jacksoni | reverse complement strand
ATTTCACATGAACATAATCAACCTCCAGATTTGACAACATCTGTACAGTCTGTGTATCTGCAATGTGAAGAATCTACAGCTGTTCGATCCAGATGTGCTGTGTTGAGTTGTGTGAAAGTTTGGAACATATAAAAGACTTCATCTCTCATAAGCAGCCAACACCTGACTGAATGTGCTGTTGGTCAAAGGCAGACAGAAGTGGGAATCTAAAATCTGGGGTAAAGCACATTTCAGTAGTGACTCTGTTCATGATACTGCAGCACTGATCCTGTGCAGACTTCAACATCTGGTACTTTTCTCCGTTTTTTGTGTCTGGCCTGTTCTGATCAGTCAAGTGTTACTTCCTGCCACTCGACTCTTTTATTTTGAAAGGAAGAAGCAGGAAGTGATATTGTCTACGTGGGTCTTGATGGTAGCGCGACAGCGGTGCTCCTTTGTAGTGGTTGAGCTGATGCAAGAGGTGAATAATTGTGTCGGCATCTTCCGGCATCTAAACATCTGATGATGAAAGTTAACAGCAGAGTGACAGGAAACACGTGCGGTGAAAACGATCAAGATCAATATGACTCAGTACAAATTCACGGCATGTTAACAAGCACTGTGTATACAGACTGCGTGGACACAGAGGCATTACTGAGTGTTGAATGAAATAAGTGTCACAGTGGTCGAGACGGGTCTCCACGTGGTGACGTCACAGTAATCTGTGATTGATGATCGGAGGAATGAATGCAGATATAATATGTTTTGGTGAGAAATACTAAATGTGAACAACATGTTTGCATCCAGCCTCCAGAGAACCTTTAAAATCTTTACAAAGTCGTCTGGACTCAGAGTTATTCCTTCAATACACGTTTCATTCAGAACACCAGAAATGAGGTGAAACCATCTGAAAGTATTCAGTCTTGTTGAAGACACAAAGCTTTGGATGAAGTTTCTCTCAAAAATGGTAAAAAAAAAAAAAAAAAGGGAAGAAACAGAACATGTGAGTCCAAATACATGAACACATTCCTGAGATGCAGAGATCCACTATGAAACATGAACACAAGAGTTGGGGGGGGGGGGGGGGGGGGGGGGCATTACTTCTGCATCAGGAAGACGACTTGATTTCCCAGAAGTTTTAACCCTTTTGTGTTTTGGTAAATATTTGTGTTGCCACGGCAACAACTGTACAGGACACAACAGTTGGTGTTGGGATGTTTGGAGATATGCATTATATAATGATGACTGCTCATTGTTATTGGCTGAGCCTGCTCACCCCATGAAGCACCTCCCTCCCCCCCTGCCTTCCCCTCTCCCTCCTCTCCTCCCCTCTCCCTCCTCCCCTCCTCCCCTGTCCCTCCTCCCCTCCTCCCACATACCTACAGAAGAAGAACGAAGTCACACCACTTTCCTCCTGAGGATGTGTTCATGACCCAGTGAACCTGCCTGGAGTTTAAATGTCTACCTGGAAGCCACATGGCTGCTGTCTGCAGGTACATGAAATGTAGTTTATTTATTTACATTAATACACTAGAAGAGATTTTCAGGTATCTCCTTTCAGCAGGGAGAGATTGGAGCATTAAGTTTTAGTGAAGGAGCTGACACTGGCAGAGAGATGCAGCAAAGTGTTGTGCGATGATTCTGTGCTCAGTTATGTTTACAATAATACAACATATATATATATATATATATATATATATATATATATATATATATGCCATATCATATTACTTATATATAGGTCGTATTATCAACTATTAATCCTAAGGGGTAGACGAAAGGCTGTGTTTGTGAATGAAGGTGTAGACAACAGGGTGTGGTTGTGAATGAAGGTGTAGAGGAAAGGCTGTGTTTGTGAATGAAGGTGCAGACAACAGGGTGTGGTTGTGAATGAAGGTGTAGAGGAAAGGCTGTGTTTGTGAATGAAGGTGCAGACAACAGGGTGTGGTTGTGAATGAAGGTGTAGAGGAAAGGCTGTGTTTGTGAATGAGAGTGAGAGTACTGGGCCAAGCCAAAAGGTCACAGGAGGAGGTCGGCAACCTTTGGGGTCACATACTGTTGTTCTTTGAGGCATAAACAGGAACAGACTGTCTGGAGGACTCCAGGGTGTGAAGGAAGACAACCACCACCTCCACCAACCAACAAAGGACACATCAACACACATGACTTTTTGGTGTCTGGACTATAAGAAGATGGTCAGGGAAAGTCAGGAGGTCAGACTTCATGAACTGACACATACTCTGTTGTTGTCAGGGAAACATAGTCTGGACCCAGAGCTCTGTAAACTGGTTATTCTGCTGCTGTTAAATAAATATCTTGGAGCCTGACATCTTCTCCTATTGCCTCATTAAAGAACAGGCAGGACTGGGGGCTGACACATAAAGCTTTGTACTAGCAGGAGCCCAACTCCAACAGTGTCAGTGACTCACTTCCCTCATATCTCACCAGATAGAAATTCCCGATCCTCCCTCCCTGCCCAATAACCTGCTGAAAACAATCACCAGATAACAGAACACAAACA